>NW_005843265.1:11087-21428 GCF_000455745.1 Alligator sinensis | reverse complement strand
TTTCCAATCCCCTGGCACCTGGCCAGATGACCACGAATGCTCATACATCCGGGCCAAAGGCTCCGCGATGACCCCTGCCAGCTCCCTCAACACCCTTGGGTGGAGGGCATCTGGACCTGCAGATTTAAAAACATCTAGCCCCTCCAGAAAAGAGATGGGCTTGGAGTGGGTGTTGGCAGCGCTGCGAGGATGCTGCATCCATCCCAGATTTCGCTTCCGTTCCACTCCTTGCGTTACAGCCACCAGCCGCCTGGCAGTGCTCCGGCTCAATTATGGGCTGGGAAGAACGGGGGCTGTGGCTGGTGGCGGAAGCACTGGGAGCTGAACAGCAGTGAAATTTGGGATGGATGCAGCATCCTCCCAGTGCTGTCAGTGCCTGCTCTGAGCCCAGCCCCTGATAGGAAGAGCCCCGCGCAGCCCCGACTACAGCTTGCCCTTCCCTGTGCAGATCCAGGGCCCTCCCGTGCTCTCCTGGGGTGCAAACAGCGGCAGAAGCTCCTCCCCTCCCCCCACATCTCCACCCCCTCTGCAGCAGCACCTGCCCCTGCCCCATCCCTGACCACGGGTGTTGATCAGCTCCCTATGCCCTTTCCCCTTCCACCACACTGGACTGACCAGCTGGAGGCAGCTCTCCATGCTGCTGACTCTGCTCCTTGCTGCCTGAGTGCTGTGCTGCAGTTGCGCACAGCATGAGCATTTATTGGCCAAATTACCAGCCCCATCGGGCTGATATCTGATACAGTGAATTTTCTTTATAATCAGTAACAATCTGATATTGGACCAATGTATCAGTGCACCTCTAGCCAACGCAAAAACCAAACTCACGCTAGCCATGGGAATCAAGGACAACAGAAAGTCCTTCTTCAGATATGTGGGAAGTCAGAGGAAAAACAAAGGCAACATTGAACCCCTGGCTAAAATCAAACAGGGCAGCTGATTTCTGATGCTCAGGAAAAGGCCAATCTCCTAAACAATTACTTTGTGTTGGTCTTCTGCCTGTCCAAAGGGGTCACACTGTCAGACAGGATGCAAACCATCCAGGGGGCAGGAAATGTGCCTACAATTGTTGTAGATCAAGTAGAGGAACACCCCAAGAGGCTCAACATCCACAAGTCCACAGGCCCAGACAGAATGCACCGAGAGTCCTGAAGGACTTGTACATGTCCAGATTTTCTAAGTAGTTCCTAAACTGTTCCTTCACAACTGAAGGCTGCTCACCTCCTCCCCAAACTGTGCTGCCAGGTGCAGTAGTCTGGGAGCTAACTGCCTGTGAAGACTGAGGCAAAGAAGGCATTGAGCACTTCTGCCTTTTCTGCATCCTGTCACAAGGCTGCCTCCCCCATTCAGTAAGCAACCCACACTTTCCCTGATCCTCCTTTTGCTACTGACATACTTGCAGAAACTCTTCTTTCTTACCCTTAACATCCCTTGCTAGGTGCAACTCCAGTTGCACTTTGGCCTTCCTGACTTCATCCCTGCATACCCAAGCAAAGCTTTTATATACTTCTCTAGTTATTTGTCCAAGTTTCCACTTCTTATAAGCTTCCTTTTTGTGATTTAGTTTACTGAAGAGTTCCAAGCTGGTTTTCTGCCACACTTGCTAGTCTTCCTGTTCATCGGGACGGTTTGTTCTGGCACTTTCTGAAGTCCAGGGTCCTTATTATACTGCTCTCCATCCTTCCTTTCCTCAGGATCCTGAACTCTTACCATCTTGTGGTCACTGCTGCCCCAGTTGCTACCCACTACTACATTCCCCATCAATTCTTCCCCGTTTGTGAGTAGCAGGTCAAGAAGAGCATGGCCTCTAGTTGGTCACTCCAACACTTGTACCAGGAAGTTGTCCCCAACACTCTCCAAAAGTTTCCAGGATTGCCTGTGCACTGCTGTATTGCCCGCCCTGCAGATGTCAGGGGGACTAAAGTCCCCCATGAGAATCAGGGCCTGTGATAGGGAAACTTTTGCTAGCTGTTTGAAGAAACCCTCATCCACCACTTCCTCCTGGTTTGGTGGTCTATAGCAGACCTCCAACATGACATCACCCTTGTTCCTTTCCCCTCTGACCCTAACCCAGGGACACTCAACAGGCCTATCTTCAGCTTTATATTGAGCTCTGAGCAATCGTATGTCAAGTGTAACTCCTCTCCTCTTCCCCTCCTGTCTGTCCATCCCTACTTATTAAAATGACAAACATATTCAATTTAGAACTATTGTTTGTAGATGCACTTTCTGAATGTACCATAAATAGATTTTAAAAATGCATACTGTAAAATAAGATCATCTAAATAACATATCACTTAAAAACTCAAAAGAGGTAAGGTTTTCCAAGTTCTACTCACATTTTAGAAGATGCCTTAACTAAATATTATGAAAAGTATTTCTTAGCTGCTTACAAATTGCTGAATTTTTCTTTTTCATCAAAAATTATAGTTTTTGAGATTTGTAATAACTATAAGCAGTATAAGAACAAGTGAGTAAAAAAACCAAGTCCTATACCTTGTTTCATTTCTTGTTCTGGAGCTATCATTCTGTGTGGGACCTTAAACAGAAGAAAGAAAGATAAGAAATATTTTATGTTATTTAGTGCAACTTCCAAGACCTAAAATAGTCCTTAATACTCAGGTTCATTTCTTATGTGGCTGTAAAAATGTCTCAGACAAATCTATGTTCTAGTCACATTTTAGGCTTTTGCTAGTGAAAAGCAAGAAAAAAAAAATACCAGTAACACCTTCTTCTTACAAAGTGTAACACCACATAAGATGGTCTGGTATTGTGCAGTACTGCCAACTATACAATGTGAAAAATGGTAAGAAAACATAATTTTTGTTTCTTATCTGATCCCTTTGACAGTCTCAAGCAGCCTTCTGCCTCCAAACTACTCTGCTCCTTACTTACTCTCTGGCTGAGGGTAGGTTAGAAGTCAGGGGAAAAAGCTGAATCTTCCAGAATGTTTCCTTCCTCCTTTGTGGATTCCTCCCTTGGTGACAAACCTTGAGCTGGAGCTGTTGCTTTGCTTTGCTGGGCTAGCTCTCCAGTGCAGTCCTAACCTGGTTCCTTTTCCTTTGCCCCATAGGTTATTTCGAGTCAGGAATAAGAACTATAGGCAGCTGGAGCATGTGGCCAATCTATAAACACAACAATGCCTACTGGCCTCAAACAGAATTACAGTAGCCCAGCCTAAATTTTTGAGCCAGTTTTACATGGCACACCAAAACACAGAACTAAATAATTTTATCACAGAACTGTGATAATTTGAGTTACTAGTACCGAAATGTTTATTACAAATATTTGATTTTCAGAGAATTAGAAAAATAATATTAACAGGAGTCATGTAGGAATGTAAACCCAAATGTAAAATAGTATGAATTAAGCAGCCCAAACAAGCAAATAACTGTAATTCCAATAAAGAAAATATATTAAATAGAGAATAGTGCCCAGTATGGCTACTTTGCAGACATAAAAAAAAAAAAAGCTGTGTTTTACTTTAAACTCAGCATGGTCCTGCACTGAGCCCAGTGCAGGCCCAGAAGAGGCTTGGATTTGGCTCCCCCAATGTCTGTACACATCAGGCACTTTAGTGGGGTTCTTTTGGCCCTTTTATTTAATAGCTGACTCACTCGACTTTAGATAAAAGCGCCAAAAAGCCCCGCTGAAGTGCCCCATCTATAGAGATGCTGCGGAGCCGAGTCAAAATAACATGCTGCTTCTTCCAGTAAAGCCTTTTTGTTTTTTAACATCTGCAAGCAGCCTATATAACTACAACTGTATTCCATTTGTTTGCATGTAAGAATGTGCCTTCATGATTATATGACATTTATAGTTAAACAAGTGCTCGTTCCTCAACAACCCAACATCATTTGACTGTGTAGTGAAATTCTAACACTAAATGCGTGACTTCACAAATTATCTGTATAGATGAAGGATGGCAAATGTACGGCCTGCAGACTGCTCCACTCAACCTCTGGTACTGGAATGCCAGCGAATTTAGGGGTGGATTTAGCAGGGGCCTGAGGCCCTCTGCAGTATTCAGAGAGTTCTGCTGAATATGGCTGTTGGTGGCAAGAGGGCGAGCAAGGGCTGTGCTGATAAAGCTGTTCTGGCCCAGCGGCCCCTTGGAACCGCCACTGCTTAGTTTGCTGCTGCAGCTACCACTGGCTTTACCAATCCAGCTTGTGAGGAGCCCTATGGTCTGGATCTGGCCTGAAGCAAAGGGTAAGACTGACATGGTATTGACTTAGGATCAGACAGAAGAAGCAACAGCAAGACTGGGAAGAAAAAAGCTCATTTGAGAAAAAGATCCACAATAAAGTGTAACTCAATGTATATGGAGAAATCACTATCAAGGAAGAAATGTAAAATCAAAGTAGAGCCTGAGCTAAAAGATCCAGGATCTATAGCTCAACAACTACATAGAACTCTTAACATCTTTGTGTAGTCCAACCCACTAAAAAAAGATAAAATCAGCCATATTGTGTAAGTCTGCATTTCAACAGTAAGTTGACTTTTTCCTCTTTCTGGGGGGGGGGTAGGGGGTGCTTTTACTTTTAAGACTCTCTTTTAAAAGTTTTCTCCATTGTATAAAAGGTATTTAACAAATCCTCTTAATCATACCAGTGAACTACAACAATTCAGATACCATCTATTTTTCCTGTACCTAGTAACTTTTAAAAATAAGACTGACTTCTGCCAAAATCTTGAAGTGACTTTCTAAGGTACAGAAAGGGATCTTTGATTATATGCTTGCTTTGTGTGAAAGACTAAATCATTAATACATTTTACAAGGCATATGAGAAAGTTTTTTTGAAGTAAAAACACCTAAAAAGAAAAGTGCTATCTAGAATCTTAGTCAATGAATCCACTTCCAACATTAGCAAGTGAAGAGGAATACAGTAAAGCAGGATAAATTATGTGAAGTTGTATGCATCAAAAACAGAGGAAAAATAAATGTTAAACCCATCTATTCAAAACCGCTAACTTTTATCTGAGCCTAATTTGCACAAAATGAACTTTTCCAAACAGGAGATCTTACAACATCTAATCTCCTGTGAAATAAGAATTTTCATTTCCATCTAGGAGAAATTTTACAATCTTTGCATTCCCCTATGCCTGATGAAGAGTGTACCCGAAAGCTTGCAAATAAAGAAATATTTTTGCAAATATCTAGTTGGTCAAATAAAAGATATCACCTCTACCATGAGTTCCGATTCTATTTTCATATGTATTTCTGGCTTATTTATCATGGACAGTTATGCATAAAGTCTAAGGTTGTGTTGAGATCTATTTTTCCCCCTTGTCTTCACACTTCCAAACCCAGGTTTTGATTTTTCTTCGGAAAGCAGAAATTCTTTTCAGATCTAAGAGTTTAACACTAGTCTCATTACCCTAGTAGAATGAACCAACTGTAAATCTTACTTCTACACATTTCTAAACAAAAAAACCCATAAGTAAGTGGAGATTTAAAGGTGGAATTTTCATGCGAAGGCCGTTTTGGAAATCTACCCTGTGCTGCAACAGACAATTTTTATATAGTGAAAGTGTACTCTGAGATAAAGAATTCAAATGGGGCTCCATGTTCATAATCTGATTGTTGAATCAAATATGCTAGATGCCACTCCTTTAAGCCCAGCTGTAGCAATCTACATCATATGTCAATAATAACAAAAGTTGTGGAGGCCAAATCACACCTGTGAAGGAAATCACGCCCAGTGAAGGAAAATGGGGTATGCTAGTTAATAATATAGTAATACTCCCTTTTTCCTTCATTGGACTTGGCATAGGTGTGACTGATGGGAATTTAAACAATTCTGTAGATAAAATGGAAAATAATTACTCTCTCAAACGTTAGCTGCATAGCTGTGCTGGATTAAAAGAGTGAAAAAAAAATGGAGATTTCACCTTTCGTCTCTAAAGTGAACAGATTGGAACCTGAACACGTACAGAAAAAATCTGAGTTGGGAAGTGTCATTTTTACAGTATCATTCAAAGCAGAACTACTGGGCTTAAATTACAGCAAAGGAAATTGAGGTTGGATATTAGAAATAATTTTTCATCTAGGAGAGTGGCTAAATGCAGGAACTGATTACCTGGAGAGACTGTGGGATCTGTCACTGCAACTTGAGGTGAAAGTCAGAAAGCCATTTTTGTAGGATGGTTTAGACAGCTGTTTCTTGCCTTGAACAGGTGGTTTGGACTAGATGACCTACTGAGCTCCCTTTCAACAATATGATTCTAAAACTGCTAATATCTAATTCCTAAAGAATTCAGAAATTCTTTCATGTGTTGGGTAGAACTTTTCATCTCATCTCACCCAGCAGCAAAGTTTATTCACTTATATTCCTACTTCAGGTTTAAGCCAGGGGTAAGCAACCCAGGGTAAATGTGCCAGAACGTGGCACAGGAAAGCATTTTGCTTGGTGTGTGCGCCTTGGGGTGGATGGCGGGAAAAAGGGCTGGGCTGCAGTGGCTCTCCTGCCATCTGCCCCTGGCTTGCCAACATCTTACAAGGCAAGGCTGTGGTTGTTTTTGGCATTGCCAAAAAACACTGCCAACCCCTCTTTTAAGCTGTTTCTGACATGCTGTTTGAAAAAATAAGTTAATGTCTCTATCTTAATTTAATTCCTCTCTTTTCAACCATATATTTCTTTATTTATTGGATGAGTGCTGTGCTTGGGAAAGCAAACGTATAAAATCACGTGCTGAAAACAAATGTAGTGCAGAAAGAGACAATACAAGTTTCCTTCTATAATTCTATGAACATACCTCAACTCTACCCTGCAAATACCATACAATTTCAGTCTTTGGCCTTTCTACAAAAAATTCTAATAATAGAAACAATTTTATAATTTGCTTGTAACAGGTTAAATGGGAAGAAGGACAAGGCTAAAGTTATCTTAATTTGTGAGGGAGCTGGTCAGAAGTAACAGGTAAAATGTTGGTGGCTTAATTCTCTGACTCAGTTTTCCTATAACATTTAAATGGAAACCAAAATTAATGTGACATCTGTTTGCTTCCTTTTGTGTATGTTTTTGTTTGTTTTTGCGGGAGCAGCACACTAAACATTTGCCATATTTGAACAGACTAGCCATCCATCTAGTCTATAACAATGGTGGCCAACCTTTTTGGCAGGTATACTCCAAATCAGCCTCACACCCTCCCCAAGTGCTACTCTGATCCCTTTCCCCTGTCCAGTCTGCTGCGGTTTTGATTCCAGCTGTTCTCCCTGCCCAATTTGCTGCTCTTTCTGCTCCCTGCCCTATCTGCTGCTGTGCTGCCTGTCCCCTCCCAAATCTGCTGTTCCACTAGTGCCAAAAGATGGACACCCCTAGCCTATGACATAGCCTCTTACAGCAGCCAATGTTGGACTCCTTTGATGAATAAGCTTTTCATAATGTTCTTATACCATGTTATGCAACATGACAGGGGGAAATCTTATGCCTTGGACATGTGTTGACAATAATTATAATTTGCTTTCTCTTATATAACTGTAAACGCTTTTATTCTTCAAGGTTATTAGTCTTTAAAAAAACTATACTCCAGGTACTGGCAGCTGACAAGGTCAACAACACATTGAGAATGCAGCTTGCATCCCCTCTTTTAGCATTCTTTCAAGAAAGCACTAAATATAAGTCCTTCATGAACAGCAGCTATTGTTTTGAATAAACAATAACAAAGTGGGGATTTTATTTAGAAATATTTCACTTAATTTAGAAACAGATTTTTAGCAAAGCTATAACTGTAAAGTAAAATTATACAGAGATTAAAAATTATCTATATCTCCTGAATATCAAAGACACAGTATACTGTATGTTAAATATTATCCAAATTCTGCAGCACTGTACTATGGCAGGCTGCAAAATCTACAGAAACTTGAGGTACACTTAAATAATATATATTTAAAAAAAATTAGTATGAAATGAGCAATTTTGTACATTTTTTGTGTTATTTTGATATTCAACTCAATTTATTCTGCATTACTTCTTTGATATAATGTCACAGATTAATTTAGTGCTTGACAACTACACTGTAGAAGAAGTTGGGGTGAGCTGAAGTTCTGACATGAAAAAAGCACTGGATATAATATGGAGCTGTGAGAGTTAGCATACAGCAGGGGTTCCCAAACTGTGGTACGCATACCTGGGGATATGCAACACTCTATGGGGTATGCAGGAGAAATTGTTTAATGGCAGATTTAATTTTCATGATAATACAGCAGACCATCACTGTTTGCGAGGGATACATTCCAGAGATCCCCGCGAATGGTGAGATCTGTGAATATGTACTGTACCGCATCATGAACAACGTGTGCCCCTGGCGTCTGGGGGGGGGGACGGGACCGGACGAGGGACGGGGATGATGACAGTTGCGTTGGCAGCGGTGGGAGCGCAGTGGCGGGAGCATGGGGCGGCTGCAGGAACCTGGTGGCAGCAAGAACAAAGCTCCCACATATTCGAATCTGTAAATGCCAAATCTGTGAATAGTGAGGGTTTCCTGTAATTGGCATTTAAGGGGTTAAATATAAATGTATGCTGGTAGTGGTAAGTGGGCAACTGGTAAAGAAAAAGTTTGGGAACCTATGGCACAGACCAAAGAACAAGAGGTTACACTGTTGTTATATTGCAGTAACATCTGTAAGCTCCAGATCATGATTCTACTTCCACACTATGAAGTATCATAGAAAGATACGGCTAGTAGGGACCTCAAGGCTAGGGACACAAGTTACAGGTAAACTACTTTAAGTCATCAGAAACTAGTTTAAACCTGTAACAGAACAGAAGTTCAGTGCACATAAACCAGTTTCAAAATGGCTGAAACTGGTTTAAGATAAATCTGGTTGAATGCAGTATCAGACTTAACTGATTTAGGTCCAACTGGTTTATGAAGCTTCTGTCCCAGACCCCTTCCTGTTTTAAGTTAAATCAGAGTCCCCCATCATGCCTTCCTGCCCTGGGCTGGGCTGTCTGCTTCAGCAGAATAGGGTTTGGGGGGAAGGGGGGGAAGAGGAAGGAGGCAGGGACTGCCCCCTACTCTGGCAAACCCACCTCGGATCTGAGGCCGGGGGCAGGGGTAAACCTGCCTTCTCTTGGCTAAGCCCCCCTTCCCCCAAGTAAAGAGTTGCCCTACCCTGCTAAACTTACTGAAAGTTACTGCTGGCTGCAACTGTGGACTACAAATCTCAGAGGCACTTGGAAGCAGGAAGAGGAAGTGATGAGCAACCCTGCAGTTGTAATTCTGGACCGCAAATCCCAGAGACCTTTGGGGCAGCAGGAAAAGGAAGTGAATACACAGCACATGCTGGCTATGTGCCAGAGAACTGGTCTCTAGCATACCCCTAGCTTCTGTCCTGAGCCACTGCAAGCACGTGATTGCATTTCTTGAATCAAAAGTGAATGTGTGTCCAGTGTTTCTCAATTTAATCTCTGCAGTTTAGACTAACCTACAAAGACTGAATCGATTTAGCCTTAGGTTTTTTGACTGCCTGTACTTAGCCCAAGAGGTCACTTAGTTCAACCCACTCCTCAAGGCAGGATCATTCCTGTTAAAATCATTCCAGTCAGGTGTTTGTCTAATCTGATTTTAGAAACTTTCATGGATAGAGAGTCCACAGCATCTCTAGGCAATCTATGCCAATGCAATGAAGGCTCTAAGCAGAATGAAGTAAATCCAACCCCAAGTCTTGTGTCAGCTTCTTTATAAAAAGGTCAGTAATGCAGGGAACGTAGAGAGAGAGGAGAAAGGAATTGATAAAATACAATTAAATGCTAGAAGAGAAACTCAGAACACCTAAACAGTTAACCTTTAGAAACTACAAATAAATAAAAGTTTGACAGCCTAAATGGTTAGATATTTAGAATGAAAAGCATTTCATTTATTAATATTCTAGACACAGCAGATGCATAAGGCAAATAAAATAAGTAGCACATCCAGTTGTGAGTAATACAATTATTGTAGCTTTCAAAAAAGAAAGACATGAACATACAAGCCAAAATTCAAAGGTTTGAGTTTGACAAATGCACTGGAATTAGAGGTGCACTGATGTTTTGCAGCTGATACCGATAGCCGATTTTTAAGGAGGCATATTGGCCGATGCCAATCCGATTTCCAGCCTGGCAGCGTGGAAAGCTGCCTCCAGCTGGTAAGTCTGGTGCAGGGGGAAGGGGGAGGAGATCAAAGTCTGTGAGGGAGGCATGGGGCTGGGACAATTGCTGCCCAGTCAGGGCGGACATGGGACGGTTCTACAGCTCATCTGGGGGTTGCGGGGACAGGGGGAATGGCTTCCGCCGCTGTGCGCCGCTCGTCCAGGCGCTGCAGATCCAGCAGCTTGTCTGGTGCTCCCCCACTTGCCCA
>NW_005843265.1:9592-11056 GCF_000455745.1 Alligator sinensis | reverse complement strand
CCCTGCCACTCGTCTGGGAGAGCGGGGGGGGGGGCGCCAAGCTCTTCCTGGTGGGGTGGGGCTGCAGCTACAAATTCACCGTAGCCCCTTCCCAGCACAGCCCCGCCCCACTGGGAAGAGATTGGCATAGCCCTGGCCCCAGCCCACCCCGCACAGACCTAGAGGCACACCTGTCCCCACGCTCCCTGGGAAAAGCGGCAGGAGCAGCGGCAGGAGCCACCAGGTGAGTGGGTGAGCGCTTGATGATCCACCATCCAGCGGCTCCTGGCTGAGCAGTGTACAGTGGCAGGAGCCACTCCCTTGCCTCTCCGGACAAACCGTGGCACCATCCTGTGCCCACCCAGCCCTGGATGGGCAGCACTTGCCCCAGCCCCATACCCCCCTCACTGTGGGAGCCTTGATTTGCCCCCCACCATGCTCCTTCCCTTCTCCCTCCCCTTCCACTACACCAGACTTACCAGCTGGAGGCAGCTCTCCATGCTGCTGGGCTGTGCTCCCCACTGCCTGTCCTGTTCTGTGGCTATGCACATGAGCGGGCCATTTATCAGCCACATTTTCAGCCTGATATAGACGATTTCCGATATAGTAATTTTTCTTTATATTGGTGCCAATCCGATATCAGACCGATGCATCGGTGTACCTCTAACTGGAATGGATACTGAAATATTATTTGAGACCATCACAACTGCAAACCTCAAAAGAAACAAAGAGATGTTGGGAGCATTCACTGTTTGCAAGAGTGAAACAGAAACTACTGTATGTGTTATAAACAACATGTCTCGTTTTCAGTTAAAATAAGCGTATTGTACAGATTATGCATACTGTAAACTTAAATAACCGTTACTCACTTCTTAGATTTGTAGCATCACCATTAGTTAGGAGCTCAGGATCTACCTGCATCCCATCTAGACAGACAGATAAGTCTCCTATAACTTCTGCTGGATCTCTGTCACTGACAAGCTGCAATGTCACAACCACCTGCTCAACTGAAAAAGAAAAAAAATACAGAAATATTAGCAGCTTCTCTGTTTATGAATCACTAACATTTACATTTTATTGCAAAAATTGTCAAACCTACAAGGGAAAAAAATCAGGTCTAACTGTAGCTTTACATATTAATCATTTTTACTTAAGCTCTTGCCGAATAATAATTAATCCTTCCATGATTCCTCTGAATTGGTATTACTTCCATATCAAAAACGGAAAACTAAGTTTGAGAGGTGATGCAGCTTGCAGACAGAAAGGACTAGTTTTGCAGCAATCATCAGAACTTTACAGTTTCTAGCTCAGGGGTGGGCAAAATATGGCTTGTGGGCCACATCTGGCCTGCCAGGCACTTCCAGCGCCCAATGCAGCACCCAATGAATTGCACCCCACCCAGCCCTTCTGCCCATGAGGGTGGGAGCAAGGTGCCCATGTGTACAAGCCCCCAACATGCCTTATTGGGCCTTGCTCCAAGTCTTT
>NW_005843265.1:0-9446 GCF_000455745.1 Alligator sinensis | reverse complement strand
GCATGGAGCTGGTGCCCAGAGAGGCAGCGGGAGTGTGGAGGGCAGGGTATGGGTGTAAGAACCACCGTTCCACACTCCTCCCATGGCATCCAGCCACAACTGCTGGCAGCAGGAGCATGCGGGGAAGTCAAGGCGCTCATGTCCGGCGGAGGAGCAGCTCCGGCCAGTGCTGCATGGGGGGAGGGAACAGAACCTGCTTTATCGCTGGGGCTCTGCACTGCATGCCTGCAGATTCAGCACTCGCAGTGGGGAAAGCCCCGCACAGGAGACTGCTGCTTCCCCTGCTCTCTGCTAGGCAGGTCCCCACTCTGCCAGGACTGGAGGAAGCCCTGCCCCCTGCTTTCCCGCTGAGTCCAGCATGGGGCTTCCCCGCTGTGAGGGTGTGGGAGATTCAGGCGCACGGCTCAGAGCCGCTGTGATAGAAGTGGCTGGGCAGGCTTGCGCTGGAATGTGCTCTTTGCCCCCAGCGCAGAACTGGCAGTTTCCTGAACACCTCAAACTTGGGCCTATAGTCCAAGACTGGCTATGCAGCTGTCAACATGCATGCATCATTGCAAGATACCAAAAATCTAGCACAAGGCCAACATCATTGCAATACAGAAGCCAGGGAAAGACCCAGCAGACCCAAAGAGCTAAAGACTCATATCACTTCTATCAGTGGTCTATAAACTCCTAGAGCGGCTTATCCCGAACCGGATCACACCAAGTGTTGACCAACAGCTGCTGCATGAGCAAGCAGGTTTCAGAAGAAACCGATCAACCCTTGACCGTGTGGCAGCTCTTACAACTGATAGAGAGAAACTTCAAGAATTGAGAAAAAGTTTGAGTGGTTCTAGTTGAAAAGAAAAGAATTGTTGTGGAGGGAAAAAGAGTTACCCTTTGAGAAGACACCAACCTGCCTGGGTGTCACTCTAAACAGAAGCATAACCTGCCACCACCTGGAGAAGTTGAGACAAGTTAACTTCAGAGACAGCAGCCATTAAGAAACTAGCCAGTACAATAAGGGGAGGCAACTACTCTACCTTGAAAATAACTACGCTAGTCATGGTTTAAGCACCAGCGGAATACTGCCTCCTTGTGTGGGCAAATAGCACCCACACCCACAAACGGGACAGTGCTCTGAATGCTGCACTATGCACAATAAGTAGCTGTCTGGTATACGTGGAATGGGAAAACATAGATTCGTAGATGTTAGGGTCGGAAGGGACCTAAATAGATCGTGTCCAACCCCCTGCATTGCTGGGTTCAGGTGACCCCAGCCAGATGCCTATCTAACCTCCTCTTGAAGACCCCCAGGGTAGGGGAGAGCACCACTTCCCTTGGGAGCCAGTTCCAGACTTTGGCCACTCTAACTGTGAAGAAGTTCTTCCTAATGTCTAGTCTAAATCTGCTCTCTGCTAGCTTATGGCCATTATTTCTTGTAACCCCCAGGGGAACCTTGGTGAGTAAAGCCTCACCAATTCCCTTCTGTGCCCCCATGATGAACTTATAGGCAGCCACAAGGTCACCTCTCAATCTTCTCTTGTGGAGGCTGAAGAGGTCCAGGTGCCCTAGTCTCTCCTCATAGGGCTTGGCCTGAAAGCCCTTAACCATACGAGTGGCCCTTCTCTGGACCCTCTCCAGTTTATCCACATCCCTCTTGAAGTACGGTGCCCAAAACTGCACTCAGTATTACAACTGCGGTCTGACCAGCGCCCGATAGAGGGGAAGTATCACCTCCTTGGATCTGTTCGTCATGCATCTGCTGATGCACGATAAAGTGCCATTAGCTTTTCTGATGACTTCGTCACACTGACGACTCATGTTCATCTTGGAGTCCACTAGGACTCCAAGATCTCTTTCCGCTGCCGTGCCAATTAAAATATTTAAAACTTTTAAAATATATATTGAACTAGTTAAGATATATGTTTAAATGTGTCTACATCCACCATTTGTGGAAATTCCTTCTAGATTATTCAAAGTTAATGTATATTTTTGGGTTTGGTGGAACAGGTTGATTTTCAGGTCTTAAAGTGGCCACCTACAAGAATCAAATTTGCCTCCTCTTCAGAACAGCACTTTGAGTTCTGTAAATTACAGGGTGAAGCTAGGCGCTTTATAAAGCAGGCATGACCAACCTGTAGCACAAGGGGCACACAGGCAGTCTATGCATGGCGCACAGCAGATCAGGGAGGGAAGGAGCAGAGCAGTGACAGACAGAGCAGAAAACAGAGCATCAGATTGAGTAGGGAGCAGAAAGCAGCAGTTCAGCCCTGATGTTGCTGCATGGCCTGGCCTGGACCCAATCTGACCACTTGGGGTTTGGAAACATGGCAGCAGAGGAGGGGTGGCAGTGTTACTTGCCACTGCTGTCCCACCTTTCTCAACCTGTGGGAAGCCCTGCAAGCCAGATGCTATGGTTCCATGGGCTAGATTTGTCCCATGGGCCTGGGATGGATCACCCTGTTCTAAAGCATTAGTACAGATTACAGAAGAGAGAGTATGGAGGATGGACCAGAGTTGGCCGTTGCTTCAAGCACTTTGTTAATTAGACTTGCTCTGAATAGGGTTTTTTGGTACAGAGCAGTGGCCTGCCTACATTAGATCCCCAGTATTGCTAACACCAGCATAGCATGAGCAATGATGACAGATCTTTAAAAACGTTCCCCCTGTGCTTAAGGTCTTTGGGCCAATCTCATTTCTCTCTCATTTAGCAAGGATTGTCAAGACATGAAAATATACTCTGATATGTCCCTGATTTAGCTAAGAGCGCGAGCAGAGGAGGTATACTCCTCTTTAGTAATCTCTCCCCGTTTCCACTTTTTATATGCCCCCCTTTTAGCCCGTAGGCTGCTCTGGATTTCTCTGGTCAGCCAAGGAAGCCTCTTGGCCCCTTTCCCCCTTTTTTCCCTTATCGGGATCGTCTCCCTCTGTGCCCGAAGGATCATTTCCTTAAGGCACAGCCACCTTTCCTGGGCTCCCATCTCTTCAAAAATCTTACTCTGCAGTGCGTCCTTGACTAAACGCCTGAGTTCATTGAAATCAGCTTTCCTAAAGTCTAGCACTTTCACCCTACTAGTTACCTTACCCACTCAACGTCTTATGATGAATTCTATTATTTGGTGATCACTGTCCCCCAGATGACCACCGATCTGTAGGTCTCCTACCATGTCATCCCCCGTTGCCAATACCAGGTCCAGTAAGGCAGTAAGGCATTCCCCCTAGTGGGACCATGTACCTCCTGCATCAGATGGAGGTCCTGTACACAGGATAGGAACCTGCGTGAACGGTGGGACTTTGCTGTCTGCGTCTCCTAGCAGTGTCTGGGTAGTTTAGGTCCCCCATGACTACCGCCTCCATAGTTTTTATGGTCTCCAAGAGCTGACTCAGGAGCCCCAAATCTAGTTCTTCCCCTTGGTGTGAGGGTCTGTAGCAGACCCCTACCACCAAATCCCTTTCTCCTTGACCTCCATGTAACCTAACCCACAATCCTTCTACTTTTTCCTCCTCCGATTCTGTTTTGACAAGGGTCGATGTATATCGCTCATTGACATAAAGCGCAACCCCTCCCCCTCTCTTCCCCACTCTATCCTTTCTGTACAGCTTATAACCCTCAATGTGTACCGCCCAGTCGTGGGAAGAATCCCACCAGGTTTCTATTAGCCCTACTAAGTCGTAGGTGTTTTCTGCAAGCAGGAGTGTTAGTTCATCCTCCTTGCTCCCCATGTTCTTCTTGGCAGGAATCCCCCCACTCATAACATCAAGATGTCTGGAATATTGCTTGACTTGGCAACCAAAGCCCAACAGGAAGACCATCCGCTACATGATATGACTGAAAAATACCCAACACAGAAGTGTCTTAGAAGCAGAAAACCCAGGAACCACCAGAAACATCATAGAGGAAGCAGGAGACACTATACTATCATCATGGCTCCAGAGAAGGTGGGAAGAGCAATGGAATAACAACCGCAGCCCACTACACAACTACATGCAATTGCCATCCTCACACCCTCTTGGTCAAACTCCCATGGAAGCCATGAGTAAACGTGAATTGGCTGCAATCAGGTTATGGAGCCTTTAATAAAATCAAACATAAAATGTGTCTTACAAATTCACCACTGTGCCTATGTAAATTTCATAGACATTAGGGCTGGAAGGGACCTCGGAAGATCATCGAGTCCAGCCCCCTGCCCGAAGGCAGGAAGTCAGCTGGGGTCATAGGATCCCAGCAAGATAAGCATCCAATTTTTTCTTGAAGGTGTTCAATGTAGATGCTTGAACCACCTCCGGTGGCAGGCTATTCCAGACCTTGGGGGCTTGGATAGTAAAGAAATTCTTCCTTGTGTCCAGCCTGAAATGATCTTGCAGTAGTTTATAACCGTTCGACCTCGTCATCCCTTGGGGCGCTCTGGTGAACAAACGTTCCCCCAGATACTGGTGGTCACCCCTGATAAACTTATAGGAGGCCATCAGATCACCCCTGAGCCTGCGCCTTTCCAGGCTGAAGAGTCCCATAGTTCTCAGCCTGTTGTAAGCTCTGTTTCCCTGACCTCTGATCATGCACATGGCTCCTCTCTGGTCTCTCTCAAGCTTCACCACATCCTTTTTGAATTGTGGGGCCCAAAACTGGATGCAGTACTCCAGCTGTTGCCTCACCAAGGCCGAGTACAAGGGGAGAATGACATCCTGGGATTTGCTTGAGAAGCATCTATGGATGCAAGCCAGCATTTTGGTCGCTTTACTAGCTGCAGCATCTCATTCAAGGCTCATGTTCATCTTGTGGTCAATGATGATCCCCAAGTCTCTTTCTTCCATAGTGCTAGCCAGCGTAGCACTGCCGAGCCTATAAGGATGCTGCAGGTTTTTCCTCCCAAGGTAGAGAACCTTGCATTTTTCAGTGTTAAACACCATCAGGTTCTCGTCCGCCCATTTGCTGAGCCTGTCCAGGTCAGCCTGGATCGCTCTCCTGCGTTCAAGCGTGGACGCTTTGCCCCAAAGTTTGGTGTTATTGGCAAACTTGGCCAGTCCGCTTCTGACTCCAATGTCCACATCATTAATGAAGATGTTGAACAGTATGGGTCCAAGGACAGAGCCTTGGGGGACCCCACTGGTCACAGGGCACCATGATGATTGACTTCTGTGGCAAAGGAAATCAGACAGCCCAACATATACTAACTGATTACCCTCTATACGGTCCACCAGAGGAAGCAAACAGTCTGGAAGATTGCAGTAATATTGATGGATTTACTCCTAAATGGTTGGAGGAGTCTACTTTCTGAAGTCATACAATGAAGATAAATGACTTACTGGTTAAACCAGTGCATGTAGTCATGGCAGAACATAGCTAAGGGGAAGTATTACTGAAATGCCTTTAAGCAAAGCTCAGTGAATTACAAGAAAACATCTGGTGCTCCACATGGACAACCTGCTTTCAAGGTAACTTGCTCCAAACTTACACTTCTTTCAAAGCACTGGCCTGTTCTGCACTATTATGATACCAATAGCTGTCACCAAGCATTTCAATACAGACATTTGAAAGACAAAATACGCACTCCTTAGAAAGACAGAAAGAGAGAGAACTTCAGGTTATGCACAACAATGATGTGGACTCTAGCGATATTTTTCCAGTACTGAATGTCTCTTTCGCAGTGTGGGAGGATGACAGATTTGGCTAAAAAAAGCTATTTCTGAGCCTTATGAGAGATGATACAGCATCTTGCCACTATAACTGTAATAGGAAGCTATAGAATTTAATCAGTAAAGAAAACAACAGTTATACTTCAGATATAATTGTTTCTACTGTCAAAATGCAGTTTATTTGGAGCTCCTAAAGTTAACCACAACATCTTAAACCAACTGTGGCAAATTCCATGGAAATAATGTTAACATACTTACGTTTCATATTGTTTGACATTAAAGTTTCATGTATATCCAGGACAGCACCTCCCAGAAAAACATCAGACTTTAATGTCTGATGGCTCCAGACACGAAAGTTTAATTTGCTGATAGGTGTAACAATTCTAAAAAAAAAAAAAAATGTACAAAGGACAATGGTAAACACTGTGCAGTGAATCACAAAATGTGTTGCTTCAACCTACACTTAAAAACAATTCTCATTAAAGTTGGAAATATTTAACCAAACTCTGTTGAATTATAAATAGTTTACTACAATATATAATTTTCTTGCTTTAGGAAGCTGGTAGAAAAAAAAAATAATCACAAAACAGTCAAAACTAAAGGAAAGTCAAAGTGGTTCCTAGAACTGTTTATGCTTCAAATCAAAGAAGCGGAGTTGTTTTAATTATTTTAAGCAGGGGACTATGAGCTTAAATTGTATTTTGTGAAAAAATTGTTTGTTTACTATTGGTTATTACAATTAATATCTAAATATTACTATTGAGAAATGTTTTAATTTAAATCATGGTCTACAATGAATACATTTTGAAAGTTAATCATTTATCCTGTGTCTTTGCCATTGGACCTGTGGGCCTCATTTCTCTTGGAGAGGAAATTTTTCAAGTAAAGCACAAATACAGTTTTTGTTATTCAGAAAGAAGTTTAGAGAGCCATGACACTGGGATCTTCATAAGTAGGGGTGCACCAATTGGGGCCTGATACCGATAGTCTATTTTTAAGGAGGCATATTGGCTGATACTGATCCAATTTCTGATATGGCTGAGTTCAGCTGGTAAGTCCCTTGTGGTGAAAGGGGAGGGAAGGGGTGTGGGGGGACAGATCAACTCCTCCTGAGGTGAGGGAGAGAGTGGGGCTGTGGCAGGCGCTGTCCAGCCAGGGTAGGGCAGGTGCAGGATGGAGCCGTGGCTTGTCCGGGGGGCGGGGAGTGGTGGGAGCAGCAGCTGGATGAGCCGCCAGACAAGCGGCACGCAGCAGTGGGAGCTGCCCCCACTCCCTGTGCCCCCTGGACAAGCCGCAGGTCTGTCCTGTGCCTGCCCCAGCTGGGCAGTGCCTACCCTAGCCCCAGTCCCACTGCTTCCCTCACCATGGGGGGCATTGGTCCCCCCCCACTTCCCTCCTCCCCTTGCACCACACCAGACCTACCAGCTGGACACGGCTCTCAAAGCTGCCTGGATTGTGCTCCTCGCTGCCAGTGTGCTGCACTGTGACTGCATGCACACACAAGCATTTATCAGCCAAATTATCAGCCACTTCAGACCAATTTCCAATATGGTCAATTTTCTTTATATTGGTGCTGATCCGATACCAGACTGATGCATCTATTCATAAGTGTTCACTCGTGACTGAAAACTATAAGCAGAGGTGACAGCAGTTACTGTGATACTGCAGCACTTATTGAAGGCAGCTTCAGACAGTGACTGGACACCCAACTTGAAGAATTAGAAGATAAGAACAGATGCCTAATAAGTTGTTTTTATAAATTTCTTCCCTTAAGCATACTATATTTCTGTCTGTTAAGCAGACACAGCTCTGAGGAAGTGAGCTCTAGCTCATGAAGACAAGTTAAGGTTTTTTTAATGTGCACTTCTGAGATACAATAGCTTAGCCTCCTAGAAATGAAATTTTTGAAGGCTTCTTTCTATTTGACACAATCATCTTTCTAACTCTGTGCAATTAACATATACTCTGAGAATCTGCAAATCACTTGGACTGAAGTTTAGGCTGGTTCTAGTTCTACTTCACAGAAGGTGCAATACTGAGGTTCTGGGAAAAGAATCGAGAGAGGGGACCTATATGAGGGGCTAGTCAGTGAAGAAGTCCTGGATGAGTCGACCATGAGGATCCCCTCTGGAACCTGGTGCGATAGCCTGTGGAACCCAATGTAGAGAGGCACAATGGGTGGAACCCACATTCTAGCCCATCTAGGAGACGGAGGCTGCCAGATGGGACCAACAAGTGGTTTGGCCAGAACTTTGTGACCAGCTGCCCTGCTGTGAGGTGAGAAAGGGGCCGTTATATCACATAAAAAGAGGATGGGGGGGAAGCAGGGGAGGCGGCAGAAACCACAGTACCCCAATTGCACCAGCTAAATGTGTTGTGGTTGAAGCCCCTGGTGTAGCCCAATAGTGGTGATCCTAAAAGCAGATGGAACCTTGTGGCCATTAATTGATTTCTGCAGGCTTAACATCATCACAAACCTCATATTTTATATTTGGTTTAAGCCTAAAAAATGTGTCAAGGTCTCTCTGAATCCCAATCCTATCCTCCAGCATATCTACTACTCCCCCCAGCTCAGTGTCAGCTGCAGACTTACTAAGGGTGCACTCCATCCCATCACCTTCCAGTTTTGTTCAATATCTTCATCAACGACCTGGCCCCAGGACTGATCCCTGGGTCATTCCACTTGATACTGGCTGCCAGCTAGACATTGAACCATTGATTACTACCCTTTGAGCCCAACCATCCAGCCCGTTTTCTATTCACCTTAACTGTCCATTCATCCAGCCTATACTTCCTTAGTTAGCTTGTAAAAATGTTGTGGGAGTTCACATCAAAAGCCTTGCCCAAATCAAGCTATATCACATCCATTGCTTGTCCCACATCCATAGTGCCAGTCATTTTATCATAGAAAGCAATTAAGGTTGGTCAGGTATGACTTGCCCTTGGTGAATCTATGCTGACTGTTCTTAATCTCCTTCTCTTCTTCTAAGTGCTTGCAAATGGATTCTTTGACGACCTGCTCCATGATTTTTCCAGGGGCTGAGGTGAGGCTGTGATTTCCTGGATACTCCTCCTCCTTCTCTTTCTTAAAGATGGGTACTCTATTTGCCCTTTTCCAATTGTCTGGGAACTCTGAAGACTGCCATGAGTTTTCAAACATAATAGCCAGTAGCTCTACAACCACTGTTTTTAAAACCGAGAAGGAATGCTTGCAATACTATCTTCCTTCATTACTGCCACATGTGAAAACATAAGCTGGGGGGTGGGGGGGAACGACGACACACATATAAAGGTGCCAGATGTAGTAATCACATTGCATAAGGTTCTTTATTTCTGATGCCCTCCAACATCACTTTTGTGCTCAAGCAGGGGGTCTCAGAGGATGTCTGCCTAGACATAACTACGAAAGATCTATATAATGAGAAGGCCACACATTCAGGTAAAAATCTTTCCTACTTAGAAAGCAGCCAGTTTCTCAGACAGTCTGAAACTTGTCATTCATCTTCAGTAATGATACCAGAATAAGTTTTAATTGATTAATACTGGTAAATCTTATAAAATAAGGGTAGGGGGAGCAGGAGGATGATATGGAAAAAACACCAAGGCTTTTCTATCATACTGTGCTCCACAGATTTGTGCACTTGAGGAAAAGCTTGTGCTTTGTATTTTAGGAGTACTTTAAGCAAATCCCCCAACCCAGACCCTTTAGAATACTGGCCTTTCTCACCCTATGAACTGTATGAGCAGTGCTGTATGACTGGTACGAGGAAAGACCCAGGAAATTGTTCCTGAGGTGGTGCCATAACATCCTGGTTGCACAGGGGTGGGTG
>NW_005843264.1:237513-238135 GCF_000455745.1 Alligator sinensis | reverse complement strand
ACGGGCAGCAGGAAGGCTGCAAACAGCTGCCCCAGGCTCCGCAGCCCCGGCATCAGCTCTATGCTGGTGGCAACTGCACGGGCACCTCAGAGCAAAGAGCGGGTTTATCACTACTGTCCACTCTGAGGTGCGTGTGCAGTCACCGCCAGCATGGATCTAATCCCAGGGCTGCGGAGCCTGGTGCAGCTGTTTGCAGCCTGCCCGCTGCCTGCTGCAGCTGCCCAGAGCCCAGGCTGGCTACAAACAGCTGCGCCGTGCTCCCAAGCCCAGCATCACCTCTGTGCCAGCAGCAACTGCATGCACGCCTCAGAGCAGAGAGCTGGGATAAGGTCTGAGGCAGTGCAACCCTCCCCCACTGTCTGCTCTGAGGCACATGTGCAGTTGCTGGTATGAAGCGGATGCTGGGGCTGTGGAGCCTGATGCAGCTGTTTGCAGCCTGCCCACTGTCTGCTGCAGCTGCCCAGAGCCCAGGTTGGCTACAGGTGCAGGCCAGCAGCAGCATCGGGCTTTTCCGAGCTGTGCTGCCTCAGGGCCCCCCACACCGTCCACTCCGAGGCGTGCATGCAGCCAGCAGAGCTCTGAGCAGCTCTTTGCAGCCTCCTGGCTGCAGCCGCCAGCCCCG
>NW_005843264.1:220996-237482 GCF_000455745.1 Alligator sinensis | reverse complement strand
CGCCTTTTGGCCCCCCCCGGGCGGCACCCGCCAGCCCAGGCTCTGGGTAGCTGCTGCCAGCCACAGAGCCCAGGATGCCTTCAGCAGGGCTTGCAACCTCCCAGCTGCCTGCTGGGAACAGCCTCAGCTCCATGGCTGGCAGCAGCTACCTCCTTTTCTCTCTCTCTCTCGCCCTCTTTTCCTCTCTCTCAGCCTCTTTTCCTCCTCTCAAAACTATGGAAGCATTGTGCGACGCTTTAAATTCCCCAGTAATAATTTGGCATGCCACACTTTGCACGGCACTGGGTTCAGCCCTCCTAGCTTTGGCTAGCATCACCCCTAGTCCAGGTACAAACTTGAGTTGTGCACCCCTTATGTAAAAGATGGTAACCCTACCCACACCAGATCAGACATCTGTCATATCACCGCCTTATATACACAGCCCTTCTTCCAACATATGGCACACATTAGTCTATAAATATAAAATCCCATGGAAAATTGAGTGTTCGTGTCCTTATTAAAATTTTCAAAAGTTAGGGGGTACTTGCTGCTTAAAAGGTTGAGAAACACTGCCCTAAAGTGTCTTGTGATACTCAAGAGGGAAGGCTGATGGTCCAAGTTGACCTTCCATTCAATGAAGCAACAAAGCTGCTGAGTCCCAGCCCAACACTGTCCTTCCTGTCTAGTTGCTACAACCAGGTCCCCAGTGGCATCACAGTACTTTCTCAGCCTCTAATCAGACCAGTGGGCGATCTGCAGGACCTCAGGGACTGGGGGTCACTGCTGCTGATCAATGGGGACATCTGAATGGCCAGCCTCAAATCCCAGTTCTTTGCTGAGGGTGACTCCACTGGACTCTGCAGGCTCCCACCCCCCTGCACTGGAGTGATGGGCAGGGCATGTGTGCATGGACCAACCTCATCCTCTGCCTGGGCCAGCTCCTTCTTGAGTTCCTCCACTCGCAAGCGCAGCTTCTTCACCTCACCCTCATGCTGCTCCACACGGCGGTTGGCATGAGCCAGCTCAGCTGTCTTCTCCTGGTATTGCTTCTTCAGCTTGGTATGGATGTGCTTCAAGTCAGCCAGCTCCTATGAGGGGGTGGTGGTGATTAGGGCATAAGTAGCGCTCAGGTCAGAGCGGGCACAAGAGATGTGTGATTAATCCATGGGACTGATAACCCTCTGCTGTCCTGTGGCCTCTTGAAGGCTCTCCAAGCACTGCACACATGCTAGCAATGAAGTGAGATTCCTACTGCCTCCCCACTTAGGTGGCTCAGCACAGTTATTCCTCTTTTAAAGATGAGGAAACTGAGTCACAGACAGGGGACATGACTTACTCAAGATCACATATAGCCACTGAGCTCCAGAAAGGGAACTGAGCTCAAGTCCTGTACTCTAACCACTGTGTCTCATCTGTATTTTCTTTAGTAAACTTGTTCCACCTGATTTCTTAAAGTGGTAGGTCACAAATGGATTTCAGGGGGTTACAATCATAAAGAACAGAGGTTATAGATGGGCTGACTTGTTAGCAATGCCACCACTGCCTGACATGAGAGGAGCCGGGATCTCTTCTCCCACCCATTCAGGGCATCCCATGTCTTCTGTATAATCCTGCCACACTGAGCATGTACATGTGGACAGGGACATGCCTCCAGAGCCTGAGCTAGAACTAGGGCACCACTGCCCTAAGGCTGTTGAGAAAGAAGCAAAGAGTGGGGCTGGAAGTGTCAAGCAGGGACATGGTTTTATTACCTAGAAGCCCAAAGCCAGCTAGGGAACAGTGGGAAGAGCTGTAGGCACCAAGTACTCTCTGGTATCAAAGGGTCAAGTTCACTCTTGGCCTGTGGGGTTTCCTTAGGCAACAGTCTTCTCCTGAGGTCCTGACAGCCAAGCCCCACTGTTACTGGTGCCCATGCCAGGGCCTGCCCCTGACAGCCTCACCTTGTTTTTCTCAAAGAGCTCAGTCTGGATGGTTTTGAGATCAGTGTCCAGTGCACTGGCTGTCTGCCGGCGTTTTCGGGCCAGCACCTCCTCCAGGTCCTCAATCTGAGCCCGCAACTTCTTGTTCTCCCGCTCCAGGTTCAGCTTCTCTGTCTCAAGGCGCTCGCGCTTCCCCCATTCTGCTGCATTCTCTGCTTGCAGCCGCTCCATCTGGGAGGGCCGGGTTGGGGATGGACAGAAAGAGAGACAGAGACACACATATGCCATGCCAAGCCAGAGGGTAACTGTGTATTAGTTACTAAAGGTCAACCCAAGTAGCCCACAGAGGTGCCCTTCCTGTGCATGATGTTACCCCTTCTCCCACCACGGGCCTTTGTTAGGACTAGAACTCAAGGTCAAGACAGAGGCCTCTTCCACTTTAGCCACTGGAGTAATTCCCCTGCCTGGCAGCAGAACAGTTCTCTTTTCCCTGTGGGCCAGGCATGAGAGGGAGATATCACTTGACTGGTGGTTATAGGAATTTCCCCCATGGAAGTGCAGAACCCCAACCTCAGTCCAAGCTGGATTTGGGAAACGTGCACGTGTTGGAGGCTCACTGATAAGCAAAGCATATGGACAATAGGAGTCAACCCAGCTGGCTGCTGGCCCAGGGTGTTCCAGTGTTAACATCCAGGGTGTATGTACTCAGTGCAGCCATGGATCAATCCTGACACTAATACAAGAAAAGCCAGCATCTATCTTCACTCAGCTACTCCTCATCTCCATTCTACTCTCACATGATACATGGGGCAGTCTAAACTGGACCAGAACCAAGGCAGATGTGCCCTAGCAACCTGTTCCACTTCTGAATCTCCACACCCAGCTCTGCCAGCAGCCTCAACTCCAAGCTGCACTCTTGGTTATTACCAGCCCACAGGGGCCTCTGCCAATGCCCCCTATCCTGACCTGCAACACAAGCTGTCCCAGTCCTGTTGCTCCACAGCTCTGCTGAGACTCTCAGCCCCCACCACAGAACTCCCTGCTGTCCCAGCCTTGGCTCCTCACATACTTGTCAATGCTCTCCTGTCCTGCCCTGCATTTGTCCACCAGGCTCTGCCAATGCATCTCTACCCTGACCTAGAGCACCCCCTGTCGTCCAAGACCAAAGCCTTGTTCCACAAGACACTGCTGTGCTGACTGTCCAGAACCCAAGTGAGGATGTGATGTTCAGGACAGCGTGGGGTTGGCCCCCCTCCTAAATCCCACCCTCTTTACTCTTTAAGATCAGCCTGAATTTTCCCCTCACAGTCTCATCTGCCTCTCTTTAGTTCTGTGTTGTTCTCTACTCTCCCAAATGCCTCCAGTCCCTTCTGCTGCCTGTGAAATGCCTCTGCCACTTCCAAGGTTCAATGAAAGACCCATTTCCTCAGCAAAGCATTCAAGCCCTTGTGACGCCCCACACTCAGAGGGAACTTCATTTTGTTTTGTTCTGTTGTTGTTCCCAGGTGCCTATGCATCATAAAGCAGGGACTAGGACCTGGTATCCACATGGCCCCCATCTACTACTGACCAACACCCAGTACAGTCAGACTGCTCTCTAGTCGGGTAACATGGGAAGCCCCAAAGCAGAAAGGCAGGATTGTCCCTCCTCTGCTAGAATGGATGGCAGTACTGAGCTACCTTGCATGGGTGCTCTAAGGCTAAACACATTACTGAATAGGCAGTGCTCAGGGATGGGGGCTGTATTGGGACCCTGCTTCCACTGGTTCAAGCTATTCTGTTAACAAATTTGGGTTGAGATGATGAGATCAGGGGCCTGGATGTCCCATTCTCACTCATCTTCTTGTGAGTTGAGCCTCCAGAGACTTCTAGGAGCCTGAAGCATTTCAGCCCTAAGGGGGTGATGGTACCTCCTGCATACACCCCACACCCTCACCTCTGTGCGAAGCTCTGCCAGCTTCTTGTCCATGCTGGAGCGGGCCCCCAGCTCATCCTCCAGGTCCTCTGAGATCCGCCCCAGTTCATCCTGGTGGAGCTCCTTCAGGATGTTCAGCTATAGGGAGATGGAGACATGCAGAGGGGGTTCTGCAGCCTACTTGCACTGTGGACCACCATACTGGCATTAAGTCCTGGCTGAATAGGGAACCAGCAGGTGTGAAGATATCACAGGAAACAGCCTGGGACTCCTGCTTCCTGATAGAGACCTGGAAGGACGTGGGAGGTAGCTGCACTCACTGGCATTTGAACCTGCTCTAATGCCACACACTCTGCAGGAAATCCTGCCGCTGCAGCAGATCAAGGACTGGCCTGAAGATGTAGGATGACTGGCACCTCTGAGTGGGCTCACAGTCACTACACAGGCCAGTAAGGAATTGTCTCCTGAGTGAACCCTGTCCTGCCCCTACCTTCTGACTCAGTGACTGTAGCAAGGACACTCAAGTCAAACTTTACTGAGGGCCACTGGCAAGGTGCTACTTCTGATAGAAGACTGCTGCTGGGGAGGGGGGGGAGGATCTGCTCCGATTGGGTGTGATCTGCAGCACTTTTGCAAGCAGGAAACCAAACTAACTCTGGATTAATAAATGGCCCTGCAGTGAGGATGTAGGACTCACTGTTCAGCTTTTCAAGTCCTTTTTTTGCTCAATAATGAATTATAGTGAGTACCAGAGATTGCCCTGGTGGGCTGCATCCGGCCCATGGAATGTATGCTGTACACCCCCATACTACCAAGGAGCTCACTTACATACCTAGTTAAGTCAATGGTGCCAATTAATGCTCTTCTCAGGCTTTGTGGAATGGTTTCCTGGAGCAGGGCCTCCCTCTAGTGGATACTAAACATTAGCTATCTCAGGTTACTCAAGACAGAGAAACACGATGAAACAATCTCCCACCTTCCTGTAACCTCTGGACTTTCAGAAATGGCCAGGTCAACTGTGCATGCCTCTCCTCTCTGCAAGCACAGACAAGATCATGACACATCTGAGCAACTTTCTGTCCCTGGCTCCTCTCTGGGACTTGGGGGCATGTTTGCATGGCACTGTACAGTGCTCAGGAGCACCACTGAGAAAACAGGCTAGAACAATGGGCAGCTGTTCTCCTGAGCAAACCTGATCCCCACAGTGGTGCTGGGTGCACACCTAGAAGGAGCTACATGGCATGTGCAATGCAGGACAGATCAAATTCCTCAGCACTGTTGGACGTGATATAGGCATCCCTGGGACACCTGGGATGTGGTCAGACCATCTTGCTCACCTGTTTGAGCACTTCTTGCTTGTTTTTGTTCAGCTCCTCATACTTGATTTTCCACTGGCTGAGCTCACCCTCCAGCTTCTCGATGTTCTTGCTGAGTGACAATTTATCCCTAAAACAGAGGCAACAGGGTATGGGGGGACAAGATCTAATAGAGCTAAGATAAGGCTCCCACTTCTTCCAGCACCTGGCCCCAGGGCGATCCCAGGGACTGAAGTCTACTCCTAGGGGCATACATCTTTTAAATGGCACCCTAAAGACCACTTGTGGGCATGCCAGATTGCAACTGGTACCATGGGTGATGATATGGACTCTGCAGTCTTGGGAGAGAAGGATTATTTTCTTCCTAGGGTATCAAAGTATATATCTACATCTACAAGAGTGGAGATAAGTCATTTGCCCATTAAGACTGTTGGGAAAGAATCTCAGCTGGTGTAAACCAGCATAATACCACTCAACATATTGGCATAGTTATTTTTTTTCCGCAGATACCAGCCGTGAGTTTAGGTTTGGTTTGCATAAAACTTCCCTTTGGCTTGGTCAACTGGATTTTTCTCCATTTGAATTTTGGGCCCAAAAACTCAGTGGAAAGCACAGAGCTCCCCCTGGCTTCAGACTGTTAACAGGAGCAGCCATGAACCACATCATATGTGTGTTAGCTTGAGATCACTTGAGGGGTCTTCAAGTTTTAGGGAACCTGAGAGTCAAGCAGCCAGCAGGTGCTTGATTGTGGCAACTATTTTAAAACACTGGCTGCCTATATAAATACAGCAGTTTTCTGCTGGCAGTAAAGGCAGAAACATTGCCTAGCTGAGCTGCAGCAGGAACAACCATGAGGTAAGGGCAAGAACTGATGGGGATGGCTAGGAGGCTCTTGGTCTTGGGCATGACCTAAAACTGCACCCTGCTGGGAATGGGTGGCCTGGTAGGGCTCCTGGTGATGTGGGAGTCCCCAGGAAGTGCCAGGCCAGTTACCACCTTGGTGAAAGGTAGGCTGGGGTGCCTTAACCCTTATCCCCAAAACTGTGGGTACAGCTATGGCCACCTGAGCCCAAAGAGGGATAAGATCCAGATGGGGCCAGGCACAGGAGAGGGAAACCCTGAAGCCCTGAAGGATGGGGTAGATGTGTAACCCTACAGAGGGGGTGGTAGGGAGGGCCTAGAAGAGGATTGAGTAGGGCTGAGGGTCAGCCTAAAGAGCAGCCCAGATGGGGTGTGCTGAGTAGGGGTGTGGGACAGCCTGAAGGGCAGCACATGGGCCAACCCCCTGGAGAGCAAGTTGAGAAGTGTGGAGCCCCAGAAAGGCTCCACAGAGGGCTGGTGGCCCAGTGTATGTTTATGTAAAGCTGCCCCAGGAGGGGCCAGGGCAAGCTTGGCTCAGGTCAGGAACTTGGCTGGCCACTACCCAGGTGAAGGTCACAGGAGAGGCCCAAAAGACTGTACATCTGCCACCCAAGGTGTGATCTAGATAAAGCCTATGGCCTACAGGAGCCACTTCAAAAGGGAGGAGGGCAGGACAAGTTCTTGATGTGAGAGAGGGTAGAGTGCGAGAGGCCCTAGTGAGAGGAGGGCAGAGTGAATGTGCATGGGCAACTGGTGCCACCTTAGTTGCATGCCTTCCCCAGCGACCAGTCAGTGACCGGTGGGGTCCTCTTGCGGCTGATTCTGTTTTGAGAACAGCAAAGTTGTGGCAGGTGAGACTGGGCAGACTGCCCCATAGAAGGTGGGTGGGCCGGCATGAGACCTGGCTTCAAGAGCTGCCCCCGTCACACTGAGGCACATCTCAAGTTCAGTGCCTAGCTGCCTAGGCTACATATTAGCCCCCTGCCCTGCCTTGTGTGTCACATGACTGCACAGGAAGTGATGTAGCAGGGTGCACTCACTCCCGCTCTTTCAGCAGCACTTTCTGGGACTCATCCAGCCTCAGCTTCAGGGCAGTCACTTTGGTGGCATCTTCCTCAATGACGCTCATGTCCTCCCAGAGCAGTCGGTTCCTCTCCTGGCGGGTGAAGGAAGTCCGGACGCTGACCACACTCCGCTGGTCCCATTCAGACCCTTCTTGTTTGCTCTTCAGTATGTTTTCCATCAGCTCAAACTCCTGGAAGGATGCATGTTAGCCAAGAAGAAGGACCGTCACAACTGTGCTGCGGTGTGCCAGAGCTTTCTCAAACCATCCATACAGACACAGCAGAGACCCAGCAACCTACCAGCTTCCTTCTCACACCCCTTATATTCTTTGAGACCACCTCTGCCCAGCTACTATTACTGTGGCCCTGCCCCCTGTCATGTAGGCTACTCAGGAACCCCCCTGGATTTCCCCTTGCTGTGCAACCTGTGCCAATAGCATGTGACCCCCGCCCCCCCAGCCCTCATTGAGATGCATGGAACCCCAGTTTCCCCTGCTGTGGCAGTGAGAGAGGCAGCTGCCGGGAGCCATGACCTGCATATTCACCACCTGTGGTTTGCATGCAGTCTGTGGGCTGTCAGCTGGACAACCCAACCCATAGATCTGTTTTGCTGTGGATCACGAAGATCCTGGTTCAACAGGGTCAATCTCTACGGCATGGTGACCCCAAGACCAAAGTAGTATGCGTGCCTGGACACAGAGGGATTTCAGCGCTTCCTGCAAATCATGGCTGGGCTGCACAGCTACTGTACAATGGAAGGGGTGTGGCACTCACCAGCCTATCAGCCAGCCTTATAACTACCATATAGGTGAGGCCAGTGGACTCGCCTTGTACCAATGTAACCGTGCCACAGGAATGTAGGACTGGAAGGGGCTTTGGGGGCCTTAAAGTCCAATCCTCTGCAATTGTAAGCAATTGTATAAGTTGCAAATGAATCACAAAATCCTCTGACCATAGCCACAAAGCTCCTCATAAAAACCCCTGCAAAGTGCAATAGGTAAAGAGGAGGGGAGAGAAAGGATTCCCCCAGTGCCCTGACCACTGCAGTGGCAGGGAATCTGTTAGGACAGAATATGAACAGATGCTCCTAGAAGAGAAATAGGCCCCAAAATACTAAGGAAAGCACACTAAGGATGCATCTACATGTGCATTTAAGGTGCAGCAATAAACTTTGGCACATATTGTGCTGGAGTGTATTGCTCCTGGGCACAATGTTTCAACATGCACCCAGGCCTGCAGCACACTGAGCTGGGCTGGAGCAGCCCCAGTTTGCAGGTGTCCAGGGGTGAGTCTGCCAGCCTGGTGCTGCTCTGACCTGGCTCAACATGCTGCGGAGGAGCGGGTTGAGGCATGAGGATGCTTCACTGTGGAGGCTAGCCAGCAGGCAGCTTCCACACTGAAGCACCCTTGTGACCCAACAAGCCCTGTCAATGTCTACACGTGTGTTGCTATAGAGTAAAAAACTCTGCCACAGGATAGTACTTGTATTTACAAAATACAAACCTATGGCAGAGTTAATTAGTTTCCTCTGTCTTAATAGCACTGCATGCATAGACACTGAAATGTTTACTGTGGAGCTAATTTGGCAACTGCAGTAAATGTCTCATGTAGATGCGCCCTAGATGGTTACTCCAGTTTAGTTATACCACTTCAGTGGCAAAGAGATGTTGCATTTATCCTGGGATAAGACATTTTACCCCAGGACAAAATGCCGTTGTGGTGACATCCATGTCCATTTGTCATATTGAATGAAATAGTTTGAATGTTTGTAAAGGTTGCCCATTAGCCAGTTTCAGGAAGAAGATAGGATCTATCTCCTTATCTAGCTCATTGTTTTGGAGCTACGTGCGAAATGTCCTGACTTCGCCTAAAACCTTAATCTAAATTGTACCTTTAGAAGTTTTTTACAAAGAAAGTAAATGTCCTAAATTCCGAGAAATCAAAGCCTGGGGCCTTTTAACCAGACTGGTAAAAAGAAAAGAGTATTTACAGTGATATGGAAGTCTCCCCAAGAATAATTTAAAAAATGCTCAACAAAGGTAATTTCTGTTGAGTAAGATCCGAGCCCAAATTTGGGAGTTATGATGAATTGAGTAGGAGGAGCCCAATGACGGCAGCTCACTCAATAAAAACCTGTAACTTACTGTCCCAATTTGGAGGTGACTTCACTTGCAGAACAACGAAGGAAGAATCGCAAGTATAAGTTCAGATTAGATTGATCGCCTAATCAAGCCTCTCCGTGAACACGAATCTCTTAGTTCACGCTGAAGCCGCGGAGCGCCCGAAAGGGACTGAAGGAAGGGGACGTAGTCCTATCACTGGTGAGCCCAGCTCATTGAATCGTATTGCTGAGGCCAGCCTATTGAACCGTACTACTGAGGCCAACCCATTGAATCGTACTACTGAGGAATGAAACCATATTTGGGTATTTGGCTTCTCGGAATTCTAGGATTGTAAGTATATTATGAAAAATAACAGTATTGATTCAAATTTAACTTTTAGTTGTAATTGTAGTTGTTTTTGTAACACTAATTCTTATAGCATTGTTTGGGAAGGAAGTGCATTTGGAGCATTGTTTCTGATATATGTAATTATTGTGTTTTTAATGTTTGTGGTGTTTCTTAAAGCTAAGCAGTGTTATATACGTAGCAAAGAGTTTTAAAATAAAATTGTGTTGTATAAATTAAGTGTGTAATCATTGTGAAACCGTGCAATCAGCTAACTACTCCCCCAGCCAGTGCATCAAAACGTATCAGTAAATTGTGTGGGATTTTCTCTATTCCATAACCCACTAGAGACACCATTGTTCTGGGATAAATCGTTAAAAAGTTTGCCAGATAAGAGGTAGTTAACAGTTTATCTCAGGATATTGCAACATTTGTCTGTACAGTTATCCCAGGATTGCATTACTGACCCAATGGCAGAAAAGCAGCACTTTATTTAGCTGCTCACTAAACATGGATTAGAAGGGTGATGTGTATATATACGAATCCTGGGATATTTTTGTTCTGGGACAAACTCAGATACAACTTGACCAGGGACAAATGCAACTTCTGATCCTATCTTTCCTTGCACTAAGCCAGTTAAAACCAGCACAAAACTGCGTGGCCAAGCCTACAATAATGATATTATTTTAGGCTAGCACTCTCCACCCTGAGTGGTCCCAGAGCTCTCCACTAACTGACTGCATCAGTCATGAGAGCACAGGTCTAGGTTTAATATGAGCCCAGGAAACCTTAATTGTTTAAGTACAAGTATAATTTATCTTGATCAAATATAAAAACATTGCAAGTTGTTTTAGGTGAAAAGCCACAAGTTACAAGCTTATGTCAGTTCCCCAGTTCTTTGTCAATACAAAGCTGAAATATTTTAAGAAATGCTGAGAAAGCTGCAGCAGCTGCCAGGAAGAGAATGCCAGCATGCAAGAATGTGTTGATGAGGTCAGTAGGTATTTTTATCAGAGATAATTTCTGCTGATTGTGGGCCTTGTGTCTGTTACCTCAGCTGGAGAGTTGGCAGCAAAAATCCCCGACTGTCCCTGATTTTCCCAATTCTGAAAGAACATTTGATCTGTGGTCAACTCAGCTGATGTGGCAAAATAAAGGGTTATTCAGCAGTTGATCTTCCCACCCTGATGTAAGGCCTAAGTACTGCCCACAAAGGGGATTGAGCCACAGTGATGATCCCATACACTGGGATACATTTAACTGACCCCAAATCCACAAAAGAGGTCCCTGAGGAAGCACCCATGGGAAACAATCCTTATTAAAGTTAAGCTATTGTGGGAGAGAACTGGGGCTCTTGCTCTCTCCTGCCCTGAACAGCCTGAGCAACACACACGCCCCTTTCCAGGCTATGCCATCCAGGGGAAGTAGTGAAAGACCTAAGCTGGGGAGACAGTCAGCCTGACCCACTTCCAACCTGAGGAAAGAGCCCACATGTATGATAAGCTCTGACCAGCCAATACCACCTGGTCCTGGCTAGCAAATAACAATTGTGTGAGTTAAAGACATGAAGGAATGAAGCAAAAGTTCAAGCTCATAATGACCACCTTTGTTTTAATAAAGGGGCACCCATCTTCTCTTTTTCCCTTAGCATGTGTGAATGCATTGGTGATTGTGGGAACTCCTGCCACTGAATTGGCCAGTAGAGTTTGTAGTGCTATTCAGAAGATGTTAGTTTGTGTACTCTAACCATCACCTCTAAGCTAAGTCTGTGGAAAGATTCTGAACCAGAAAGAATTACTGGGTACCTAAGTAGACTAAGGCAGACAAGGTTCTTTGGGTAAATCTGGTATCTTTTATTAAACCAACTCAAATAGTTGGAACAATTCAAGTTGGGTATAAATACACTTCGTCAGGCTGAGTTTGCAGAGAAGAATTTTTCCAACTACTTGAGTTGGTCTAATAAATGATATCAGATTTACCCAAAGAACCTTGTCTGCCTATGCCCTTAGACCAACACAGCTACAACCTATACCCACGTAAGTAGACTAAGGCACCTATGTGTGGTTCTATTCCACGCTGTTCAAGCCTTAAAAATCTATTCATTTATCTACTCTTGCAGTACACCATCATCATTCTAACCCTTATGACAGGCTTTCAAAAAAGCAGCTAAGAGAAGAAGGATCTACCCACCTTGTATATTAGCTGTTTCTTAGGGACTTGAGCACCTAATAGGTAGAACAGTCTAGCCATTTGTGTTACTGTGATTAGGAGGGGAACAAAAGTAATATCCAAGTACCAAGACTGAAGGAGGAAGTGTTAAAGTTAAGTTGCCTGAGCACTCAGATCTTTGTACTTCTTTAATGTGCTCAAGACCAGATTATTGTCAGCTTGGCAAAAGCCGAATACCAGAACAGATACCTGGGTCCTGTGAACACTTAAATCTTTTATCTTTCACTAGCTAAATTACCACCCTGTATTTGCTATATTAGCTTGAAGTGCTTGACTAATAGAAAAATGCCTCTTCCTTTCTCCCAAAACAATGCTAACACACAGTAATTTCTTCTGTCACCTCATGATGCAATGGTGATTACCTGCTGTCTTAATATAGCAATTGGCTCTCCTGATTTATCAATTTAATCATAACTGACCTTAATTTGATCATTGCATTGCTCTTTAATTTGCTTAGTAAAGCTGTAGCAAATGAGCTCAGCAATATGCTTGCTTAGGTTTGTATCTGCTTGCTCATCTTTTTAAATAAAATCCATAAAAAGGACATGGGAGCAGTCTATTCCCTTAAACTGTAACTTTATGAGTCACAGTGCTGGCCCCTCAGTCTCGCATGACTGGTGCCTGGTAAGGATCTGAGTTTGCCTTTTGGATAGAACCCTAATTTCAGTATTCCTCAACAACGGAAGAAATTGATGCCAAATTGGTTTCTGTAAGGAAGATCTACTTCTATCTTAGCTGACTGCACCTAGCAGCTGGTACAGAACAGGAAAGTAACCACAGATCTTCCTCAGAGTGGCAAAAGAGAAGCTCTTTTTTCCCCACCCAGTTTCTGCTATAAGTGAACATATATATGGATTTATAATTGCCTAAAGATCAAAGGGAACAAAATAATAATTTCTTGGGTGTGACTAACTGAAAACTAAGTGAATAGGAAAATCAGTGGTTCTTTAGCTTAGGAGTGTTTGCTCAGCTTGCAGTGTTTTTACAACACTATAATTCAACTGTGTACAAGTCTTGAGAAACCATCAGCCCTGAGGAGAAGATTGTTTTTCCTGTTGCCTCAGAGGAAGTCATAAAACAGCACAATGGGAGAGAAAGCACTGAAGTTTACACCTGGACAAAGAAAACTAAGTACTAGTTCTTCCTGAGTCACTAGTACACCTAGTGACATTTATGCTTCCATTTGACATCACACTGCAAGTACACATCGACCATGAGTCATCCCACATTGCCCTTGCTTACAAAGACAACAAATGGTTGTTTCATTTGTGTTGGAACAACTGCATGGAGGTACCAAAGTCTGGCTCATTGGAATGGGAAGGTAGGACCTCTGTCAGCTGCAGGAACCTCTTTAAATTATTAGGTACAAAATGACAAGTTCTCTACCCCCAAAAGGGACCTTTTGGCAAATTATTTATAGCTCCCTTTTGCTGGGTGGGTTTTATTATTGGTCGTGTATGAAGGAACCAAGCAAATGGAAAGCTGGAAACAGATCAACAGTAAGGTGCAGACACACAGAGGTGACTTAGCTCATGCCTTTGATAAAGGATTTGAGAAGAAGGGTAAGAAAAATGATGAGATTTATGAATGGTGACTCATAGAAGCATAGATCCAAAAACTGTGAATCTGGAAAAAAATGCTTTCACTCAGAACCTGAAAGAAGGTGCAGCAGATTTCAGAGAACTGAGGCTCATTTATTGAGGGCAACTGATTCTCTAAAGGAGTCACCGAGACCAGAAATCCATAGCAAATTTCTCTTGCATAGGAAAGTAGGTCCACAGAGAACCACCGTAAAATGTGGGTGGAGGCAGTAGCCAGGATGCAGAGAACAACTACACAGAACAGCCCGGAGAACTAGATTTTGGCCAAGGGTAGTGAGACTCCTATTATAGAACTATGCTGTCGGTGCCTTAGGGTCCATTCGGTTTAAATCAAAGGGCAGTTTTAGAAGGTCTCATCCACACACACTGATCTGCACAGAACTCATTCATCTACCTCAGAAAGGTACGAGGCTGAGCTGACTCTAGGGATCCAGGGAATAGATTCACAGACTGCAGAGGCAGAGATTTCATAGCTAAAGGGGACATTCATGGTCATCTAGACTAATCATCTCTTCTAACTTCTCCCTGCCCCTCAAGTCTGTTCCTATTCTGGATCTCACCCCAACCCAGCCTAATAATGGCACTAGAACAGGCCTAGGCTATCTCCTCTCTGGGTGCAGGCACAGCAGACCTGGCCAGCTCTGGCAGCCCCTCTGCTGGCTTCCACCTTTTCTGTATTTTACATTCTGCTCAAAACCCACAGCCTGGGACCCCCAAATGGGAAGTACCTTAACATGTTCATTTATTTGACCGGGCAAAGTCCAACGGACACATTGACTTCTCACTATTTGAGCAGAAGGAAATTAAATTAACTTCAATTAAACTAACCCCCCTATGGGGATTGGCCTTAATGACATTTGAAGTCCCTTCCATACCTATAATTTTCCGATAGTCCCATGTAATTGCTAAGATTCCCCACACACCATACACAGAAGTTGGGACATGCTAAGTTATGGCTGCCAAAACCTCTACCTCTCTGTTGCATTACACTTTTACATCCAAAGACATTGAAATTAAGGCCACAAAGAGCCATATGTTGCACTGAATCAGAAAAAGGGCAATTTAGCAAGTTATGGGTTGTATAGGTGAGGAAACAAGTGTAAAGGTTGTATAGGTGAGTAAACAAAGGTGTGAATTTAAAGTGCACTGGCTACTCCACGTTACCTTCTTGTGTGGACACACTTAGTGAGACAAAGTTCTTTGGGTAAATGTGATATCTTTTATTAGATTAACTAAATAGTTGAGAAAATTGTTCTTTGCAAGCTTTTGGGCACAAAAACCGTTCTTTAGGCATATCGAGAGTCCGCTGGTGGTGAATTGAGTGAATTGTGAGAAACACTTAGTGCATACTCAAGTGCCTCCAACGGGAGTTAGCATCCTAGTGTGTTTGCAATTCACACCTAGCTGACTTTGCACTAACTTCCCCATGTAGACAAGCTGCTATAGTTGCCATAGGAACAGAATCTTTGAATGCTCTGATTTTTGTGCACATAAAATTACCAGCTCAATGATCCACTAAAACAGGACCTTGCTTTGAATTCACAGAACCGGGGAAGTTCACTGCTTTCCATCGAAGCTATTTGGCCTAATTGAGGAAGGACAATTCCTCTTAATTTTCTTTAGCAAAACTATCTATTCTTTTCACACTGCTCCTCTGGCAGATACTCCCCACTGAATGTATCTCAGATCAGTCATAATGACATGGCACCCCCTACATCCCATGCCCCTATTTATAGCTTGTTTTCATATAAATCCCCTGAACACCCAATACTGGATGCAGTGACAGACTCTGGCCCCCAGAGGTCAGTATCACATACCTAGGCTCTGGGATCAGGCACACAAGGGGGAAAGTGGACACAGCTGTTTAACAACTAAAACCCACTGCAGCTCTAGAGTTAGAGACTATCCCTTGTCTCTGGATTTGGAGAGACTGAGGGGTCTGGCAGGAATTGCAGGACAATGGAAATAAGCTAAGCCTGAAACAAAGGCCCAGCATGGCCCTCTGCCTGCCTGACAGTGGGAAGGAACAGTCATAAGCAGGGATCCTGGTTTTCTCTGTTTAAAAATTGCAAAGTCTCTGATTAAACCCTGCAAAAATCCATGATTAAAATGAAACACCATTATATATATAGGTATCAACTGAACACAATGTTTTATTGATATATTCACAATTCTAAACAATTTGGAAGCCTACCTGTGCCTCAATCACTATAATAAAATAAATTCTAAGTACCTATAAATTTTGGTATTTTTAGCATGGAAAATCAGAACTCCCCCTGCCCCCGTCACTCACCAGGACACAGGTCCAGGCCCCTCACTCCCAAGCTACAGCCCCCTGGGCCTGCTGGTGCCCCTCACTCCCACCCAGTTCTCCCCCCCCCACCCCTGCCAGAGGGGGCCCCCAGCTACCAAGGCTACAGGGCCAGGGACCTAGATCTGCAGCCCCCTGCTCCCCACTGCAGTGCCCAAACCCCGGCTGCTGCCCCTAGGAGACAGCAGCTGCAGCCCAGCTTCTCCTCCCCCTCCCCCACAGCTGGAGCCGAGTCTGGGGTGGGGGGGAGGACAGGTGTGGGCTACCTGCAGCAGGCTTGGACTCCTTGCCCTGCTGCCCTCGCTCCATGGCCTCCGCAGCCCAGTGGGTAGGACCCAGTATGGAAGGGCAGAACAGGGCTGCATGGGGAAGCTCGTTGCCTCTGCTGGGAGCTCCTCGCTGGCATGGCATGGTGCCCTCTCCCTGCCCAGCACCAGCAAGGGGCACAACTCCAGGCTGCCACCCACGCTGCTGTTAGGCAGGCAGGGGGCGTTTTGCCAGGGCAGCACAGGGTTTGCTGTAGCAAGGACCTTCCCCGCCCAGTCCTGCCTGCTGGGCTGTGAAGGCCCTGGAGGAAGGCAGCAGGGTGGGGAGCCTGATCCTGCAGCAGGCAGCCCGCCCCCACCCCACACACAAAGCTGGGTGGCATGTGCTTCCCATGCCCCCCCAGAAGTGCATGCAGCGGCAAGGAGCCAGCCCCACTCCTTTGCACCCCCGGATGAGCTGCCTGTGGCTTCATCCCCCTCCCCGCTGGGGCCCTACCGCTGCGCATTCCGGCCCTGCGCCCCAAGCCCCACACACTGCCCCAGCTGGGCATCAGCCCTAACCCCAGCCCTGCCCAACT
>NW_005843264.1:220048-220986 GCF_000455745.1 Alligator sinensis | reverse complement strand
CCCCTCCCTCCATCCCTCCCTATGGGGGCCTCAATCCTTACTCCCCACCCCCACCAGACTTACTTGCAGGACCTCTCTCTTGCTCTTCAGGCTGCAGAGAGAACACTGCCAGCCTGCAGAGAGCTCTTTGCAAAAGTGGAAAATCTGCGTATTACTCGATTAAAATGACAAATCTGTGTTTTTCTGGGTTAAAAGAAAAAAATCCATGTTTTTTTTCTGTTTTCCAACAGGAAATGGAAAATCCAGATCCCTGGTCATAAGCTGTTTCTCAGATTGCAAGCCTCCAGCCTGTGATTCCTCCTGTGCCTGCCCTGTCAGATCAAGGTTGCTGGATCAGCATCAGGGAGGGCCAAGCCTGCCCAGGGGTGACTGACTCTTGTGAATGAAGAAGAGCATCTGAATCCAGAGTGTGTGCTCTGCTGGAAATGGGCTTGGGATCCAGCCCCTGGGAGAAGAAGACCTGGCCTGGAGTTCCTGCTTGTTCTGGAATAGACACAGCAATGTGCCAGGATGAAAATTGTATTTCTGTCCCTACTAGAAACAGGCATTGGCCTCCAGCCCTCAGATACCAGCTACCCTGTGGCATAGGAAGAGCTAGGCACCTGTCTTGATGTAGAAGAGCCTGAGCGGGGCCTATTCCCTGCAAGATCAGCCCTGTGCATTCCTCTATGCCATTGGTGACTGGCTTCTGGGAGTCAGGCCTAGCAACTACAGACCCTAAATTTGGTCTCTACCTGAAGCTGCAGGAAAATCTGAGCTGCATCTCCTTCCCCACCCTTTACATGGACATGGGGCACAGCCATTGAACAGTGCCACTTCAGGTGACCATATTTCCTTACTTTTAAAATGGCACTTTCTGCTCTCAGCCCCAGGGAGCTAGAGAGTGTGTGTGTGTGGGGGGGCGCGCAAAGCACTATACAGTCCTTTCTTAAATGTCC
>NW_005843264.1:215139-219928 GCF_000455745.1 Alligator sinensis | reverse complement strand
AACAGGACAAAACCAGTCAACTTGACTAAACCAACAGGACACCCAAGACAGGTGTTTACCATGGGACTGTCCTTAGGGAAAGCAAGATGTGTGGTCACCATTAGCACTGGCCCACTGGCTGGGACAAGCTGTTCACTGACAAAGGTGATGCAAATACATTTTTTCCTCCACTGAAAAATGCTGCAGCATTTAATAACCCTGCTGATTCTAAGGATGAACCTAAACCATGCCAAAGAGAGAGAGGAAAGAGATTGGAAACTGAGGGGGGACAGACACTTCAAGGGAAGCATAAAGGGGAGAGGGTCCAACATACTGTTTTACAAAAGAAGATGCCCCTTTCTAAGAAGAAACATCATCCTCAAAGGCTTGTGAAACAGAGGTGCAACATGGAGTTTCTGGGTGGTAGCAGCTGGGCTGGCAGCACTGGCTATTCTTGTGCCCTTTCAAAATAAGCATCCAGGGCTGATTTCCCAGTTGCCACCCCTAGTTATGTAATGTTGCGGGAGCTGTTTTGTGGGGGATGTGCATACAATCTAAGGGGTTGGGACATGGCTTGAAGTCCCAGCTAGGGGTGGACTTTGCTCTTCCATGCCCTGTCCTTGGGAAGGAAAGGCGAGTCCTCCTGACTTGCATCCTGTCTGGGGCTCTGCAGAGACATCAAGATAAATGCTCACATGGTCAGGGAGGTTCTGGGGTGAGGGGGAACTGCATCCCCACTGACATGTCTCAGTCAGGCACTGACTATTCCTATCCATGGTTCTTGTACAGAGTGTTTTATCCATGGGCCTCAGCATTGGCGACGTGTAGGGGGTGCACACAGGTGCACATGTACCCCCTGAGTGTGGAGGTGCACCCCCTACGAAAAGGCACTGCTGACACTGTCTGTGGGTGGTCGCCTGCAGGTGGTCACTGACACCTGGTTGGCGCTCGCTACCCCCTCCCCTGCCACCGACAGCACCGGCAGCATCTGTGGGAGTTACCTGCTTACTGCTGTCATGCTCCCACTGCCACTGTGCTCCCGCCACCGCTGTGCCCCCCCAGCCACTGGGGGCATGCGCTGTTCATGGGCCTCAGTGAGTTTGCTCCTGGGCCAAGTGTACTGATCTCTCTATGGACAGAATGAGGAGCTGAGCCCCAGAGAGGTGATGTTACCTGCCTACAGTCACCATTAGGCCAGTGGTTCCCAGTCCAGTGCTCCCTCCACTGGGTCACACTGCTTTCTCTTCAGGCCCCTATTTTGCACAAGAAGAAGCCCTCTGTCTGTACATGCATCAGTACATGTGCCATGACCAGGCAGGGGAGGAGTTGTGTGCATGCGGACTGCCCTGTGCTCCTGCCCACCCCATGTCCCATCCCACCTCACCTTGTTTCTAGCCAGCTTGTCAGAGCCCACATCCCGCACAGGCTCCTGGTCTGGGGAGCCATCGTTCTCCTTCTCTGAGGCCACCTTGTTGTCCAGCTCCTTCTCCTTCTCCTCCTCGCCCTCCCCTTTCAACCGTGCCACCTCCTTGCCAAGCTGCTCATTCTCATTGAGCACCTCCTGCCGCTCCCGCTTGAGGCTGGTCAGCTCCTTGGTCAGGGTCTCCAGCTTCTGCCGCAGCTGGCGCACCTCCTCCCGGGCCTTGTTGCGCTCTGCCCGCACCTTGCTCCACTTTTCCCGCCAGTTAGCCGTGCAGTCTGACCACCAGCGCATGGTCTTCTCCATCTGGGCTGCGCGAGCCCGTGCCTCCTCCAGCTCCCTCAGCCGCAGCTCCTCCCGGCTCTCCCAGTCACTGTCCAGGCACACGGCGCCCAAGAGGGGGAGCTGGGGCGGCCCCGGTGAGGGTGTGCCACTCTTTGGGGTAGGGGGCATGGAGTCCGGCAGGCTCATCCTCTCAGGTTGGGGGCTGCCCAGGATGTTGAGGAGACTGCTCTTGGAGAGCTGAGGTGAGTCCGCTAGCCGAGAACTGGTGCTTTGGCTCATGGCGGCCCAGGGTCAAGCTCGATGTCAGATCTGGTGTAGCAATAGCTTCTCTTACGTTGGCCCTTGGTCATGGGGTGGCGAATTCAGGACCCAGACCCACTGCGTGTGGACAGGCACAGAGAACTGCCACAGCACTAGATGTGAGGAATCACTACCTGTCCCTGGTCAGAGACAGGCCAGACATGATGAGCTAAGCAGCTGTTCCCTTTTCAAAAGAAGCCTCAGATGAAGGAGAGCTGAGGTGATCCAGCAGGTCCCAGTGTCCCTCACCTGGCCCCTGTCAGACACAGAAGACAGCACTTCAGAAGCAAGGACATTCTCTGGCACCTCCTCATTGGGAGATGGCTAGTGGCTAGGGCCTTTCCATGCCCTTGATCTCAGGTGAGGGTGATGCTCTTCTGACAGAGGTGGTATCTCATATATGTCACAGCCAGACACAGTCCGGAGAGAGGGTGACCTGGAGACCTGAAAGGAGGACAAAGGTGTGAGGTACAAGCTTATGACTATCCCTCAACCCAACCCAGGACTCTACACAACAGACCTCAAACTTGGTGGAAACTGCCCCATCATGCCCAGGTCTGGCTGGCAGGGTACTTACAGACAGGGGAGAGAGGCCAACCACCCAGAGCTCTCTCATATCTTGCTATGTATCATAGGCAATAAAATGCCTTTTTAGAGACACGTTATGGTCCTCCCATTATTTTGGGCATTGCAAAGAGCCGCTGGGAAACAATACTGTGAAAACCTGCAGCATAGGCAGTAAAAAGTGACTGTTTTGGTTCTGATTCTTGATGGCTCAGTAAGGCCTCAGACCAAGACTGTTAAAAAGAACCAGTGATATTGGGTGTCCAAACTGAGACACTTTAGAGGACTGATCTTCAGCACTTGGATTATCAGAGGGCAGGATTTATGGAACATTAGGCCCCTTCCTCAGGGCAGGCTTCCAAAATCACCAGTCAGTCAAATTTACTTGGAGTTAGAAGAATTTGGCACCTCCAAAACCAGACCCCCATGTCTCAGACTAGATGCCCAAGTGAAGCATGTAACTGGTAGGCATCCCAGTAGGTGCAACCACTAGCAGCATAGTGACACAGCTAGGTGCCCAAGGCACAGGGACAGCAGCAATTTCCGGTTGCTACCAAGAACAGCCATTTTTTGGCCCCCCTCTCCACAAGTCAGCAACTGAGACAGTTTCCACACCCTAGTTATGCCACTGGGAAAAAACCCTTGGATGACTACATCATCTGTTGTAGGAAGAAAGCTAACTACAAACTTCCTATCTCTACCACAACATGGAGGATAACAACCGGTAGCCATTTTTTAAAATGTTGGTCTAAATGGTCACAGACCTGTAACAATATAGACAAAAAAACCAGCCTGCTCTATCTTCCCTCTCACTAAAGGAATTGCTGCAGAGTGCAGTGGTTTACAAAGGGGTGAGACACCATGCAGGACAGCATGCTTGTATTTGTTCTCTCCATATTTTCCAGTTGACAGACTAAGGCCCCTGCTACATTTTACATATATTACTATAAGTGGTTAATAGTGGAGTAAATTTAGACCGGTCGCAAATGCAAAGTACTTATCGCACAATTAAGTGGTTAGTGGTGCCATAAACTTAGACCAGACACACATGCATAGTAATCAGCACATGATAAAAAGATTATCCAGTTATGAGCCAACCAGCTATAAAGTTAGTGCTTGAAAATGTGTAACAACTCTCTAACGCATCCTCCCCTAACTGTATTGGCTGTGCAAGGCTACCAAGAGTCAACACTTGATTGTGTAAGAACAGGTGATTTGTAAGCTGTATGGAGAACACAGCAGTTAATACATTGTAAGACTAAAAAGGACCATTATGACTGCTGCATAACACAGGCCACAGAATTTCACTCAGGGATTACTGCAAGGGAGGGAATTAATATTCACTTCCACAGTAAAGAAGAATAATTAGCCCAGCTACTTGTGGGAGAGCTAGTGTGTATCTTTAGAAAAACATCCTCTCTTAAGGTGGAAGCTCCAGGTAAGGGAGAATCTACCAAATCCCTTGGTGAGCAGTTCCACTGGTTGGTTACTCTCACTGTTGCAAGTTTGTGTCATTCCTGATTCCAATTTGTTCAGCAAATAGGTGGTCCCTATTTTCAAGAAGGGGAGGAAGGAGGACCCAAGTAACTATAGGCCTGTAAGCCTCGCCTCAGTGCTTGCGAAGATCTTGGAGAGAATCATCAAGGAGCACATCTGTGGGGGGCCAGCAGGGGAGATCATGCTCAGGGGCAATCAGCATGGGTTCATCAAAGGCAGGTCCTGCCAGACCAACCTGATTGCCTTTTATGACCAAGTAACTAAATCCTTGCATGATGGTGTCACCGTGGACATAGTCTTTCTAGACTTTAAGAAGGCCTTTGACACTGTCTCTCACCCCATTCTCATTAATAAACTGAGTGACTGTGGCATTGATGCCTACAGTTGGATGGGTCAAAAATTGGTGATGGAGTGCACCCAGAGAGTGGTGGTGAACAGGTTGTACTCAACTTGGCAAGATGTAAGCAGTGGGGTACCCCAGGGCTCGGTCGTCGGGCCCACACTGTTTAACATCTTCATCAGCGACTTGGATGAGGGGGTGGAAAGCACGCTGTCCAAGTTTGCTGATGACACTAAAATGTGGGGTGAGGTGGACACACATGAAGGGAGAGAGAGGCTGCAACTAGATTTAGACAGACTACAAAAGTGGGCAGATGAGAATAGGATGGGGTTCAACGTAGACAAATGCAGGGTGCTGCACCTTGGGAGAAGGAATCCACAGCATACATACAGGCTGGGGAGTTC
>NW_005843264.1:199220-214611 GCF_000455745.1 Alligator sinensis | reverse complement strand
TGGCAGGGGGTCAGGCTAGATGATCTGTTCAGGTCCCTCCTGACCCTAGCTACTATGAAACTATGAAGCTTCCACTTCCAGCTGCTGGATCTCATTATGCCTTGGATTTGCTGGATTCAAGGGCTCCTCAGATCAGGTATCCTTTCCTAGCATATAAATTTGCAGACCGTGAGCAAGTCACATCATAACCTTTTCTCTCATCAGCTGCTTTGGCAGGAGATGTCTTTTCTACACGTGTGTTTTCCTGACCCAAGCTGGAATTTCACACAGTTTGTTTCCCCCTCCCCATCCCCGCAGTGCACTTTGGAAACAGAGCTACAAGCCTTTCTTGGAAAAGCACTTGCAAGGCTTCCAGCTGTGTGTGTGTCTGTGTCGTGCTGCATTCCACTGCGCAGACAGGGCTCTGGGGGCCCAGGCTGGGAGCTGGACCAGGCCATGGGAGGTGCAGAGGAAGCAGTTTGGGGGGTAAATTCTTCACACCCTCACAAGAAACACAGGGAGCAAACAGGGCAATTGAGCACAGGCAGATATATATAGAAACACATGTGCAGAAAGACTTGGAGACCAGGGGCAATTGGGGGCTGGTGAGCCTGCCAAGAGCGTGTCATTAGAAGCAGCTCCACAAGCTTCTCTGCTAGCAGAGACAAAGCAGGAACAGAGAGTGAGCTCTTGGCTTGATCTTTAAAGCAAGGCGGGCTGAAGCTGTTGGCCTGGTTGGCTCTGACATGTCTCTGGAAGGAGGGGACTTGGCTGTTTTTGTCCAGCCTGTCCCTGGGGAAAAGCCTCAGCTAAAATTCAGGACTGCTGTCATGTTCCAGAGGGCCCTCAGCACATGGAGATCTGTGCTCATCCAGACGCTGCAGTGGACGAAGGCTGAATTTGGTCTAAAGTGGTCAAAAACAAAAGGGTCTTAAATGTAACTGGTCACCAAGACACGTGTGTGTGTGTGTGCATGTGCATGCGCCCATGCACAATGTGAGAGGAGGATACAACTACAACAGCGTGTGTGCTCCCCATAATTCAGGAGCTGTTGGAACCGGGAATGGAAGATGATCTGAGGTGAGTCAATGTGGAGCCATTGCTTTAGGCAAATGCTTAATCTAATCTGATTACATGCAAAAGGATATTGTGCAACGTGCATGAGTACAATGGAGCAGGGGAAGATAAGACATGGGGAGCATTTTGACCACAAATAGCCTCATCTCTGTTTCTTCTCTGTAGTGATCACCTGTAGGGTTCAGTAAACACAGGCATATACTGAATAAGAAGAACTAAACAATGGACTTTACTGTGGAGTAGTAAACAACCACTGCAGACCCTTTGTCTATCTTTAGCTACCTAGTTTGGGGCTCCATAACTGAGGGACCATCTCCCAGTTCCCAGAGTCTCCTGTTAGGGAGCATCTTTAACTTAAAACTTCTATCACTACACACTCCACCACCTCAGGAATCATTACAAGATTGTTACATCCATAATCCCTGATTTCTCTCTTGTATGTGGTTTTCTGGAAAATCCAGGATGTCTCAGTGAGTGAGAACTCTCCCTTTAATCCAGGGGAACATATGACATGCCCACACTGCCTCTGGGATATGTCTGGGAGTAGTTCTGTGAAACATGCCCAGCCAATCCGCTCCTGCTCTATGAGTGCCAAATCCAGAAGGGAAGCAGTGTTGAGTGGTACTGAGCACCTGCCATTAAGCTCTGGTAGCTGCACTAGGGCAAGCCCATGAGCCCACTGCTTCAAAGGGCCCAGACAAAGGGGTTGCACAGCTGTAAAACATCACATCTTGGTGCTATAGAGGGATGTTGCCAAGGAGCACAGTGATACTGCACTGGGCTCTGTGGCTGGCAGTAACTACCCAGAGCTTGGGCTGGTTGCAGCCAGGAGGCTGGCTCTGGTGGGTGCATGCGCACCTCAGAGCGGATCGGGGGGGGGCCTAAGGCAGCACAGCCTGGAAAAGCCCGGTGCTGCTGCTGGCCCCCACCTGTAGCCAGCTTGAGTTCTGGACAGCTGTAGCAAACAGCGGGCAGGCTGCAAACAGCTGCACCGGGCTCTGCAGCCCTAGCATCTGCTTCATACCAGCAACTGGACATGTGCCTCAGAGCAGAGAGGGTTGTGCTGCCTTAGACCCTATCCCCGCTCTCTGCTCTGAGGCGTGCGTGCAGTCGCTGCTAGCACAGAGCTGATGCTGGGCTTGGGAGTGCGGTGCAGCTGTTTGTAGCCAGCCTGGGCTCTGGGCAGCTACAGCAGGCAGCGGGCAGGCTGCAAACAGCTGCACCAGGCTCCACAGCCCTGGCATCAGATCCATGCTGGCAGCGATTGTGTGTGTGCCTCAGAGCGGACAGCAGAGATAAACCCGCTCTTTGGTCTGAGGCGCCCGTGCAGCCGCCACCAGCATAGAGCTGATGCCGGGGCTGCGGAGTCCAGGGCAGCTGTTTGCAGCCTTCCTGCTGCCTGCTGCAGCTGCTCCGAGCCCAAGCTGGCTACAGGCGGGGGCCGGAAGAGGCACCGGGCTTTTCTCAGCATTCGGTGGTGGCGCTGGGGGGGCAGGTTGAGGAGGGCTACAGCGAATATTGGGCTGGCAGCAGCTCCGCTCCCATCACCACAGCCCATCCCAAGCTTCGGGAAGAGCAAGGTGCAGCCACCAGCCCCAGCATGCAGCAGCAGCCTGTTCCCTCCTGTGCGCTGTGAATGGGGCCCAGGATGGGCTGGGTCATGGGGCAATCTCCATAGTGTAGGAGGGAGTGGGGCAGCGACCTGCCCCTACCACACTCCCTCCTGCACTGTGGGGGTCTTGGTCTGCCCCCCACTTCCAAGCCCAGGCAGGATAAAGAAAGAAACTTACCTGTCTGTGGCTGGGTTGGCGGGGAGTGCATGGGTATCTGTGTGCCTGCCCTCCCCCTCCTGCAGCAGTCTGTGGCCAGCTTGGGGGGGCGAGCGGCTAGGCGCAAACTTGGCGGTGGTGGGGGGAGCAGCGGTGCCCCCTTGCTATGGGGATTTTCGGTGTACCCCCAGGGGTTCGCATACCATGGGTTGAGAAACTATGTCCTAAAACACCGATCGCTGCAATGCCCTGCCCCCACATGCTCCCCACAGGCCAAGAGCTCCTCCAAGGGCTCTCTGGTCACAAGAGGCTGTGTAAATACCTGTGAGAGCTGATTGTACCTTCTTCCAGCTGGTTTAGTTGGTGTCACAGCCATACCTTCTTCAGGGTTCAAAAACAAACAGGACCTTTATTTGGAGTTTTCCCTGAATACAAAAAGTTGGGGTCCCTCTGCTCACTACCCTCAACAAAGGCACTCAAAAGAAAATAACACTACCTACTTCAGTTCTGGCCATAAAGATTCAACAACACCTTCCTTCAGCCTCTCCTCTTCTCTGTTAGGGCCCTTCCTTAAAAGCTCTAAGCTGGAAATCCACCCAGGAATCCAGTTTCTCTCATCTGCACCTCATTGCCAAACAAGGCTAGCAGCCCTGTCTGGATCCTTAAAGGGTCTCTGGTCGCAATGTGCTCAGATCGCATTGTTGGAAAACACACACGTTTTTTCTAATAAGTTCTCCTCAGCATTCTCCGATCCAAACTCTGGTTCCACTACAACCTGTGGGAGCTTGCCACTTATTTCACTGGGTCTCCCTGGCTTTTTTCTTTTTAAAACTCCTTTCTTCTCCCACCTCCCTGCTTCCAGCACAGCAGCTCCCTCCCCTCCAGCCTCTCTATAACCCATCTGTTTACCAGTCCAAATCTTTACCCAGATTGCCTCTCTCCTCCCTCCCACCAGATCGTCCCTTCCCAGAGGATCACTGTACTAGCTTCCTTTCCCCTTCCTTATTCTGGTCTAGCTTTGCCCTTCTATCCCCCTACAACACCTGTTGCACTATAGCCCTGAGTCTCACCTACCTGCCCCCTGTGTCTGTCTTCTGCTCCCAGTTCTGTGCCTTCATTATGAGACCAGGCCAGATCCTCAGCTGGTATAAATCAGAATAGCTGAACTGTAGTCAATGGAGGACACCAAAGACAATGGGGTTTCTCTGACTGATACTTACTGGGGATTCTCCAAACTCTCTGGGGGATGGGCTCTGCCACACATCTCTAATCCTTTGCTTGCTGCAGCCAGCTATTGGACCAAATGAATAATTACTTGTCTGCTTCCCCTTGCTCTGCTCTGTTCTATACATTTCTCCCCCACCCCACTTCCACATAGCCCTTATGCTGGCCATCCTCGTGGTATCTGGGCCTCCTTCCTTCTTCCACCTCTTCTGCTTTCCCCATTGCTTTGCTTATGACTGTGATGTAATCTTTTTATGTAATCTTTTTTATGGTATATCTAGCTTTTGCAAACTATATCTAACTAAATACTTAAGGCAACTTGCAGATGCTGGGAGGGGTGTGGTATGTGTGTGTTAAGAGATGCTTGCAGAGCACAGCGTGTGGGATGCGGAGGATTCCTGGAATGCCTCCCTAACACCAGCAGGATAATGTCTCCCTGACACCTATAAGATAGCAAGAAGTTCAGAAAAAGGTCTCATTATAATGCTAAAAATCACACCCCTGGGTAGGGCAAAAGTATGTTAATGAAACATGTGTATGTAAATGAATTACATGGCTAAAACATAGGTATAGAGACATGCTCAGTAGAGAACGTCTTATGTCAGTGGCTTGTAACCAATCACTGAGCGATACACTTGCAAACATATGTATAAAAGGTACCCAAAGGTAGAAACCGGTGGTGCTTGCTTTGCAAACGATTGCCAAGCACCCCTCTCTGCGCAGACTGGAAACAATAAAGATTAAGTTGGATCCTCCACCCCTGTGTGTTCGTTGGCAATAGCGCACCGGGCACGAACTCACACTGTCCGTTGGGGACAACAACTGCTTTCCTTATGGGGAGTTCAGCCAATCCAGCCTTTCATGAGACTCACCCCCTTTACCCCATGTCCCGACTTTCTCTCCCTGCAGCTTCTGTGTCTTTCAGGCCTCCGGCACACTATGAGATGGGCTGTTGGGGATGGGGGTGTTTGTTAGGCCAGGGTATAAATCACTGGAGGTGACACCAGGGAAGGGGGAGCTGGTGAGTGAATAAGGTTCATTCAGAGCCTGGCAGATGGCTGCAGAGAGAAAGGCAGTTAAAGAAAGAAAGAAAGGAAACAAGATATTCTCCCTGACAAGAATGTCCATGAGGACCATCAGTTCCCTCCAGAATAGGGAAGGCAGTTCCCCAGGCACTGGGACAGAGCATGCTGGAAACAGTCATCTTGGGCTTTGTGCCCAGTAGGGTCAAAGGCTGAGAGAGTGACTCCTGGTGCTCAGATGGGGCACTAGCACCCTACACACAGAGCCTGGAGGAGCAGCAATTTCTGTCCCTAGGGCTGGGTATGAATGTTAGTACAAGTGCTCTCATAAAGGGGCACAGCTGCACTCAGATCCTGATACCACACACCCCATGGATGGATGCCTTTGGCTTGGTTCAGCACCAAGCACCACCAACCAGGGAATCCTCTGCCCCATGACAAGGGCTGCTCAAGAGGGCTAGATTAAAAAAAAAGAGGACATAGGTGCCCAAAGTCTATATATTTCAGAAGCACAATCCAAAAAAATCCCTTCTCAGTGACCATGTCACCCTGGAAATGCCCCCTTTCTGACCAGACAGTTATCTAGATACCTGCAGTTCTGCTTCTGGGCACTCTCAGAACATCCCCAATCCTGACAATTAGACTTCTACTACTACCTAAACTCCACCAGAATCCAAAAACTAGGTGGAGCCACACCTGAATCCACTGAAGGACCAATCTGCTTGGAACAGTCTGAGCATGCCTCATACACACTGACCACACTGAGTTCAGCACAATGCACACTGTCCAAGATCAGCAGTAGTGCCATTGCTTTTTATACCATGGCAAACTTGAGAGAGAGAGTAAATGGCATGTAAATGAGTAAAGGATTAAAAAATCTGACATACAGAAAAAGAAGTAAAGCTCTATTTATCTAGTTTATGAAACGGGAGTTTAAAGTCTACTTGACCTGAGAAGCATCTATGTAGGGAACAGAATTTTGTTGGTAGAGGGCTATTCAAGAGAGCAGCCAAACGTACAACCAACTTTCAGTCAGTGGATGATAAAGCTAGATAATAAGGTGAAGGTAAGTAAGTGATCTTTAATCACTTCACTAAGGAGCCCTCATCCTTAAGTGAAGGTAATTAACCATCGAAACAACTTACTAAGGGCTGTGGTGGATTTTCTATCACAGATTTTTAAATCAAGATGGTTCTAGGAGATATGCTGCAAGCAGAAATGAATGCAGGGAAGTCCCAGGCCTATATGTTGCAGGATATCAAACCATGAAATCACAATGGTTTTAAAATCTAGGAGTCTATGAATAATAGGGTTCCTTGTTCCGTGGTGGAAAAAAGTGCTATACCCTAGGAGCCTTTACTGGTGTCATCTGGAAGGCTATCTACCACTTTTTGGCTTAGTAAACAAGAAAATGAGAGGCCACATTGGAACAAGTCTTATCCACTGTTATAGAAAAGGTGAGTTGGAATATCAGAGCATCTGGGATTCCCACATTATGAAGCAAGCCAACTGGACTAGACCCAGAGGTTTCAACACCTCTGGGCTTCTGACAGACAGGAATTAATATCAGTGATGCATCTACAGTGGATTCAGAGCCTATTTTGGCAGGAGGCTCGTTAGGGCTAGGAACTTCTTTTCACTTTATGTCTATAAAGACCCTAACTCAGTAGAGTTTTGTGCCTTGATTGGAGCCTCTAAGTCAGAGCACAATTTTCCATAATAAATAGAAATAATTCTCCACACCCATGGCACAACATAGGCAGTCTTACCGAATCTCATTCTTTGACAATGAGTTTCATATTTGAGGTTAATTTTAAAGCCCCAAGTCTGGGAATCATGAGAATCTCAGGTTTCCTGCACAGAAAAGAGATTATTTTTCAGCCACCCCCCACCCCTTCCTGATTGCAGGGGAAAAGCTTGAAAACATGACCCCAAGCACACTCAGAAGGTGCAGGACCCTGAAGGCAAAGGAGAAGAACCAGCACTGTATTAATCATAAATCACAAGATTTTTAAGCCAATCAGGATTTTAGGATTTGAGTGCTTGGGAAACCCAATACTGAGCACCCCTCAGTGCCAAGCATGGTGGGTGACCATAGGTCTGGTGCCCCACAGTGCCAGAACCCCACCTGTGCTCCTGTGAGCTCTCAATCAGAGCAGGCTCGCCCAGATGTGGCAAAATGCCCATGGTTATGCTTCTTCCTGCCACTGGGACCCTTGACAACTTGGGGCCACTGCAGATGGGTGTAAATTAAAACAGCCCCTGAGGCTGCGCTAATCTATGCTGGGGACACATGTGACCCCAGAGCAGGGTATGTGCAGAGGGGCTATGAAACTACCACTGCCCTCAGCCAGGCATATTCATAAAAGTACATTTAGGCAGTGGCATTCATAGGTGTCACTGTCCACCTCTCCTTCCTCCCTCTCTCTTCCCCTCCTCTGCTTCATGGAAGAGCCCCATGTAAAAGACAGAATCTGAAAGGCATTAAAACCCTGAAATAGAGAGCCTTCAGAGAAGGAGAGTTATCAAGCAAGACTGAAAACACAGGCTCACTCTCAGCCATGAGGGGCCAATTATATCCCTGGTGCAACCTTGCTGCTTTACATGGAGGAAGGACTTGGTCCAGACAGCTTAAGCCTTAGGTTTCTGGCTCATCTCCAGCCTGAAAATGCATGCTCTGTCCCTGCCTCTGCCTTTTACTTACACATCTGGAGCAGACAGGGTGCCAGGCCCTGAGCAGAAAAGGAAAAAGGGACTGAGATGTGACATCCTGGAATGGAGCAATGACTCTGAAGTTGGCCTACATGTATGTATGGGGATGGGATGCAGGAGCAGAATGAGTGCATGTAGGGAGGGGGGTGGAACGGAGCCAGCACATTGCAAGCGTCTCCTGGAATGGTTTTTGCCATGGATCAAAGCCCAAGCACGTACAACAGTTTCCTCCTTGAAACTTGAATCTGGTGTAGATGGCGCTCATCCCAGTGTCTCCACTAGAGGTATTAACTCCATTGCTAATGCAGGCAGACAGGGGCTCTCTGGCTCTTACTCCCTTCCCTTTCAAGCTGATCTCCAAGGCTGGGCTCCATTTCCATGAGGAGGGGAAAGGGAGCCACCCACAGCTCTCACTAATTGGTTGCAGATTTACCCATTTCCAAGCAGCTTTGCCCACATGAAAGGACATTGGCACTAGCAGCCAGACACCAAGCAGACACGGGGGAGGGGGCACCTGGCCCAGGATGGAGGGGGAGTGCCAATTTTCCACTGAGCCGCTCCGACAATGTTCCCACAGGGCTCCAGCCAAAGGCCACAACACAGTCCTGCCGCCACTCCCCACCACAAGGCCAGGAAGTGAGGCCTGGAGTTTATCTTTCTTTCCAGCCTGCTATAAAGTTCCCACCTCCCCAGCACACACAGGTGCCTCTCTTCTCTCTACAGGGATGCTTGTTCTCTGTGGGATAAGCTGATATAGCCCCATAGACCCCACACCATTTATACTGGCAGAAAACCTGGCCTCTTGGCCCCTGCTGAAACTCACTGATGGACTGGGGTAGTGGGAGGAAATTCAGTGCTCAGCAGATATGAAGAAGGAGTGGTGACTCCCCCCTGCCACAAGCAGACAAGGCAGGGCCTCATTACCCAGGCTGGCTCTACTCTGGATGCTGGCTGAAATGGGGCTGGGTGGTGGGGAGAGCCTCTGGTGACACCTCTGGGGAGGCAGGACCTTGTGGAAGGTGTCTGCTGAGTCCAGGCCTTTCCCCAGTGCAACCTCTTGTGGGGAAGGGCTCAGTGGTTGCACTGGGGAAAGGCCAGGACTCAACAGACATGAGAATCAAATGATCTTTCTACCCCAGGAAAGTGATGCACCCCAGTATCTGCCCTCTTGGTATCTGAGAAGGTCAAAGAGAAAGTTGGGGAATGCAGTCCTACAGCTTTGATGCCTAAAAGGGCCCTGCGGACACACGGCATGTATCTGCTACACCGTCCTAGTGTAATGTATGCATTGTGTAATGTAATGCGTTGTGTGCACTGAGAAGGGGAGCAGCCTTGTGGAGGCTTGCTGACTGACCATGGACTACAAATACCAGAGGCACCTGGAAGCAGAAAGTGGAAGTGATGATGAGAAACACTGCAGAGACCTGCTGCTGGACTACAAATCCCAGAAGACCTTGGGGAAAACCCGAGAAGCCTGGGGGGGGGGGGGAAGCAGGAAGAGGCAGGGGGAGGTGATAGTGGGGCTGCTGTGAGCTGGTCTGAAGGGGAGAGGAGCCTCTGCACAGCACAGATGAACCACAGACCGACTGCACATGATCCCCGACCTATAGACCTGCACAGAGTGACTCTGGACTAAAGGCATGGGGCTGAAGTTGGTTCCTTATTCCCAGTTCTTTATTCGCGGTTCCTTTTTCAAAGCTAATCTAGTCCCAATAAAAACTTGTTATTAATGAATTACACATCCTAAAGAGACAGAATTTCATTAGCTACACATATGTACTAACTAATATGTAAAATAATATCTCACATCAAGTACAGAGCCCTAAATGAAGGTCATATTAGGATGGGATTATGGGGCAAAATACTTGTTGGGCCACCCCAAATTTTGTGGAGATGCCACTGGCGAACTGTCCCAAAGAACCCTGACCACAGTCCTGCCCGGCGAGAGCACAGCTTGGCCGTGCCAGGCTGCCAACGGACAGCACCCCAGCTGCTGTGCTAAATTAATGGAACTGAATAAGGAACTGGATTTTGGGCTGGGATTATATGGAGAAATCCCTCTTGGGCCACCCCAGACCACATCTCTGTGGCACCAGGGGCACTCCTAGACTTCTCTGACCAGAGACTTTCCCGGCCCAAAACATGGTTTAGCCATGCCAGATTGCCAACTGACACCACCCCACAGACACTGTGCTAAGTATATGGACCTGAATAAGAAACTGTGTTTTGGGCTGGATTATACACAGAATTCTTCTTGGGCCACCCCAGAAAGCATTTCTGTGGCACCAGTGGACTCTCCTGGACATCTCTGACCCCAGACTTGCCCAGCCCAAAGCACAGTTTGGCTGTGCCGCCAACTGACAACACCCTCCCAGACACTGTGCTAAGTATATATGGATTTGAATGAGGAACTGCATTTTGGGCTGGGATTACACCTAGAAATCCTTCTTGGGCCATCCCGACACCATGTCTCTGTGACACCACGGGACTCTGATGGACATCTGAGACCAGAGACTTGCCCGGCCCACAGCATGGTTTGGCCATGCCAGACTGCCAAATGATAGCACCCCCCAAAGCTGTTCTAAGTATATAGATCTGAATAAGGAACTGGATTTTCGGCTGGGATTATACCTAGAAATCCTTCTTGGGCCACCCCATGCCATGCCTCTGTGACACTGGGGGACTGTCCTGGACATCTCTGATGAAAGACTTGTCCGGCCCCAAAGCACTTCCCAGTCCAGTTTGACCATGCCAGGTTGCCAACAGACAGCACCCAAGCCACTGTGCTAAGTATATGGAACTGAATAAGGAACTGGATTATGGGCTGGGATTATACCCAGAAATCCTTCGTAGGCCACCCCAGACCACACCTGGCTGCCACCAGGGGATGCTTCTGGACATCTCTGAATAAAGACCTGCCCAGCCCAAAGTGCAGTTTGGCCATACCAGGCTGGCAAAACACAGCACCCCAGCCACTGTGCTAAGTATATGGACCCAAATAAGGAACTGGAATTTGAGCTGGGATTATATGGAGAAATCCTTCTTGGACCACCCCACACTGTGCCTTTGTGGCACCAGGGGACTCTCCTGGACATCTCTGACCACAGATTTGCCCAGCCCAAAGCACGGTTTGGCCATGCCAGGCTGCCAACTGACACCCCCGCCCTAGACACTGTGCTAAATATCTGGATTTTAATAAGGAACTGGAATTTGGGCTGGGATTACAGCTAGAAATTATTTTTGGGCCACCCCATCTCTGTGCCACCGGGGGGACGCTCCTGGACATCTCTGACCAGAGACTTGCTCGGCCCAAAGTGCAGTTTGGCCGTACCAGGCTGCCAGTTGACAGCACCCCAGCCACTGTGCTAAGTATATAGTCTTGAATTAGGAACTGGTTGGTAGACTGGGATTAGAGATGGAAATGGCACCCCCGGTGCCACAGAGATGTGGTCTGGGGTGGCCCAAGAAGGATTTCTAGGTATAATCCCAGCCCAAAACCCAGTTCCTTATTCAGGTCCATTAATTTAGCACAGTGACTGGGGTGCTGTCTTTTGGCACCCTGGCATGGCTAAACTGCACTCTGGGCCAGTTAAATCTCTGGTCAGAGATGTCCAGAAGAGTCCCTCAGTGACACAGTGGTGTGGTCTGGGGTAGCTCAAGAAGAATTTCTGGGTATAATCCCAGCCCAAAATCCCATTCTTTATTCAGTTCCATGTATTTAGCACAGCGGCTGGGGGTGGTGACAGTTGGCAACCTGGCACAGCTAAACTGCATTTTGGGCCGGGCAAATCTCTGGTCAGAGATGTCCAGGAGAGTCCCCCCAGTGGCACAAAGACATGGTCTGGGGTGGCCCAAGAAGGATTTCTGGGTATAATCCCAGTCCTACATATACAGTTCCTTATTGAGTTCCATGTATTTAGCACAGGGGCTAGGGTGCTGGCTGTTGTCAGGCTGGCATGGCCAAACCGCATTTTGGGCCGGGCAAATCTCTGGTCAGAGATGTCCAGAAGCGTCCCCCGGTGGCACAGAGACATGGTCTGCAGTGGCCCAGGAAGGATTTCTGCGTATAATCCCAGCCCAATATACAGTTCCTTATTGAGTTCCATGTATTTAGCACAGGGGCTAGGGTGCTGGCTGTTGTCAGGCTGGCATGGCCAAACCGCATTTTGGGCCGGGCAAATCTCTGGTCAGAGATGTCCAGAAGCGTCCCCCAGGACTATGTTATGGGGTGGTCCAAGAAGGATTTCTAGCTATCATCCCATTCCAAATTCCAGTTCCTTATTCAGGTCCATATACTTAGCAGAGTGCAGAGGGGGGTGGTGTCAGTTGGCAATCTGGCGTGGCTAAACCGTGTTTTGGGCCTGGCAAATCTCTGGTCAGAGATGTCCAGGAGTGTCTCCCAGTGCCACAGAGATGTGGTCTGGGGTGGCTCAAGAAGGATTTCTAGGCATGGTCTGCAGTGGCCCAGGAAGGATTTCTGCGTATAATCCCAGCCCAATATACAGTTCCTTATTGAGTTCCATGTATTTAGCACAGGGGCTAGGGTGCTGGCTGTTGTCAGGCTGGCATGGCCAAACCGCATTTTGGGCCGGGCAAATCTCTGGTCAGAGATGTCCAGGAGAGTCCCCCCAGTGGCACAAAGACATGGTCTGGGGTGGCCCAAGAAGGATTTCTGGGTATAATCCCAGTCCTACATCCAGTTCCTTATTCAGTTCCATATACTTAGCACAGTGGCTTTGGTACTGTCTGTTGGCAGCCTGGCATGGCCAAAGGGCCTGGCAAATCTCTGGTCAGAGATGTCCAGGAGTGTCTCCCAGTGCCACAGAGATGTGGTCTGGGGTGGCTCAAGAAGGATTTCTAGGTATAATCCCAGCTCAAATTGCAATTGAGTATTCAGGTCCATATATTTAGCACAGTGGTTTGGGTGCTGTCTTTTGGGACCCTGGCACGGCCAAACTGCATTTTCAGCTGTGCAAATCTCTGCTCAGAGATGTCCAGAAGCATTCCCCGGTGGCACAGAGATATGGTCTGGGTTGGCCCAAGAAGGGTTTCTGGGTATAATCCCAGCCGAAAATCCAGTCCGTTCCAGACCTTGGCCACTCGAACTGTGAAGAAGTTCTTCCTAATGTCCAATCTAAATCTGCTTTCTGCTAGCTTGTGGCCATTATTTCTTGTAACCCCTGGGGGCGCCTTGGTGAATAAATACTCACCAATTCCCTTCTGTACCCCCGTGATGAACTTATAGGCAGCCACAAGGTCGCCTCTCAACCTTCTCTTGCGGAGGCTGAATAGATCCAGTTTCTCTAGTCTCTCCTCGAAGGGCTTGGTCTGTAGGCCCTTAACCATACGAGTGGCCCTTCTCTGGACCCTCTCCAGGTTATCCATATTCTTCTTGAAGTGTGGCACCCAGAATTGCACGCAGTACTCCAACTGCGGCCTGACCAGCGCCCGATAGAGGGGAAGTATCACCTCATGTAGTCATGTAGAATGACTGTCTGTGTGTCCTATCTATTCTGTAGCTCTGTGCTTGATACAAGAAAGAAAAAGAAAAGAAAAGAAAAGAAAAGAAAAGAAAAAGGGTTGACTAAGTGTTTCAAAATACCCAGTTCTCAGAAGCTGATAGTGATCGGAAAGCTGACAGCTAAAGAAACCAAATATCAGAATTTCATTCCTATCACTGACCTCCAACTTGCATTTCCTCTGATGTAACTAATTCCTCTCTAATGCACTTTCTAAACTGGCTGGCATAAAGTGTTCCATTGGTTTGAGTTATAATCTGTAGTCTCCTGTAGACTGCTTATTAGGTACTGTGGTCTGCTTTTTTTTTTCCCCGCCACGAGTTCATTCCCACAGTGTCCAGAGGCTCACCGAATAGCCTCCTTGAAGCTCTAAAGACACAATACATAGTCAAACTTTTTTTTTATTACTGTTAATTCAGTCCATAAGTATCTTTTCACAATAAATTTACTGTATGGAAATGCTTGGGTCCTTGACCAAAGAACAGACTATTATCAACCTTTGGAAGAGAAAAGAGATTTGTTTTAGTCTAGCAAACACTATAACATTGCCCAATAACAGACTCTATCTTGTGGCCTTTCCTAGAAGCTCCTGTTACTCCTCAATTACATCCTCTCCTCCAAGGAAGGATTTATAGAAAAATGAAGTACTAAACTTGAAATTATAATACCAGGGGTAATAATGCTTAGTGGTTTCACTTTCCCTATTAGCTTGACTTTCCCCCTCCCCTGTAGGAATTTCATTTGGAGATCAATCCAGAATCAGCAGAAAAAATATTTGTGCTAGGTCAGAATCTGAAGTCTGACCCTCTTCCCATCCCAGAGTACTGGGATCCATGTCGCTTATGAAAAAGGTTTTCACTTTGAACCAGTAGTAGCTGGAAGAATCCTCTAAAGCAGATTCTTTAAAGGGCTGTTTGTCCTGCCCTAGTGCTTCTTTATTCCTCAACCATGGCTTTCATGCATGTATTCTATTTTTCATCTATCTTGAGAGTGAAGATAGAGGGGAAAGGAACACAGAAACAGGCTGTTTGCAAATCTTTTTCAGGGTAGAAACATCTGAGCCTTCTTTCTTATGCCTCCTCAGGTAAATAAAGAAATTTCAGCCAAACTATTTTGGGGAAAGGGTGGAGAGGGACTTGAGGTTCCTCCTTCAGGCAAGCTTTCTTACCCTGATAAATTCAGAATAGAGTTCATGGATGGAGTCCAGAGAGAGATTTTGCATGAATCCATACTTTATTCAAGGGTTTAAATGGGTAAAAACCAACCTCAGCTGTGGAGCATTGCAGATTCAAAGGAGCCTGCTTGCTGCTGTGTGAGAGACCTAGACAAATAGTGATGCCAGGGAGCCCTGAGCCACTGAAAAGCTGTGAAAAGGAAGGGGAAGTGTCAATAGTAAACTACATCTGCAGGAACTATGGAGAAAAGGGTTGAACAGTTGCTCCATGGTCATGGTGAGCAGTCAGGTTGGGAAGGAAAACTTTTCTAGCTCTGTAATTCACTCAAGCTTCCCTTCCCGCATGAGGATAACACTACATATTTCATAGATATTATGTCCAAGGACAACGATTTTCTGATAAAGAGTGCTCACATTTCTCCCTCTTCCTCAGGGCAGAGAAACTGTTTTATAGGTTCCCCAATCTTGCAAGAGGCACTTCCATCCAGGCACTCTATCAGTAAAGAAAGGTAAGAGACACCGGGCCAAAAGCAGGGTTTGGCCATGCCAGGCTGCCCACTAACAGCCTCCATGCCCACTATACTAAGTATAAGACCAGTTCCTTATTCAGTGCCATGTACTTAGCACAGTGGCTGGGATGCTGGCTTTTGTCAGCCTGGCATGGCCAAACCATGCTTTGGGCCAGGCAAGTCTCTGGTCAGAGATGTCCAGGACAGTCCCCTATTGACACAGAGGTGTGGCCTGGGATGGCCCAAGAAGGATTTGTGGCTATAATCCCAGCCCAACATCCAGTTCCTTTTTTGGGTCCATATACTTAGCACAGTGGCTGAGGTGCTGTCTATTGGCAGCCTGGCACGGCCAAAATGTACTTTGGGCCGGGCAAATCTCTGGTCAGAGATGTCCAGGACAGTCCCC
>NW_005843264.1:190488-194942 GCF_000455745.1 Alligator sinensis | reverse complement strand
CAGCCTGGCATGGCCAAACCATGCTTTGGGCCAGGCAAGTCTCTGGTCAGAGATGTCCAGGACAGTCCCCTATTGACACAGAGGTGTGGCCTGGGATGGCCCAAGAAGGATTTGTGGCTATAATCCCAGCCCAACATCCAGTTCCTTTTTTGGGTCCATATACTTAGCACAGTGGCTGAGGTGCTGTCTATTGGCAGCCTGGCACGGCCAAAATGTACTTTGGGCCGGGCAAATCTCTGGTCAGAGATGTCCAGGACAGTCCCCCGGTGGCACAGAAGTATTCTGATGGGTGGCCCAAACAGAATTTCTAGCCGTAATCCCAGCCTGAAAACCAGTTCCTTATTCAAAGCATTATACTTAGTATAGTGGGCATGGAGGCTGTTAGTTGGCAGCCTGGCATGGCCAAACCATGCTTTGGGCCAGGCAGGACTGTGGTCAGGGTTCTTTGGAACAGTCCGCCAGTGGCATCACCATGAAATTTGGCGTGGCCCAAGAAGTATTTTGCCCCATAATCCCATCCTAATCTGACCTTCATTTAGGGCTCTGTACTTGATGTGGAATATTATTTTACATATTAATTAGTACATATGCATAGCTAATGAAAATCTCTCTCTTTAGGATGTGTAATTCATTAATAACAAGTTTTTATTGGGTTTAGATTAGCTTTGAAAAAGGAACCAGGAATAAGGAATAGGGAACCGGGAATAAGGAATCACCTTCAGCCTCATACTAAAGGCTGGTTCTTGGGAACATCCCCAGAGGTCGGCATGGGACTCGATGTGCTGAATGTATGTACCCCAGTGGTACTGACCACAACCTGTTTGCTCATCTTCTAAGTGTATGTTGTTATACTGTGAATGCCTATTTACCTGTATTTGTCCTTTCCCATTGGCCTGTTGGCCTGTGACCCTAACCCCTAAAGCACTTTATATAAAGTAAATCCCTCAATGGTTGTTGTGATTGTGCCTGACACTGCAGGGTTTTGTTACACTATCTCGCTGGCTAAGAAATGCAAACGGAAATACCAGAATAAAGAGAAGGGCTCGAGTGACAAATTTCAGACCCAGATTCAGATTTTAGACAACTCTGAAGTTTGGAGTTGCTCAGTCCAAGCTTGGTTCAAGCCCATCTTTGTCTGTGACAGCATCTGGCAGCCAGCTGAGTACTGCTTTGCCTGGGGTTAATGAATTTAAATTAGAATAGCTTGTGCAGGTCCCAGGAACAGGGCTGTGTGGTGTGCTTGTAAGTGCTAGACATGAGAGGGCCGGCCTCCCTTCTGGTTGGCACACTGGGGGTGGTACTGAAATGCCGTAAACTTAAAAGCATGAATTGGTACAACATTAGCTACAAAGCCAGTCCCTGTACCAGCAAGTCTATGATTTTTAAAGGACAAGCCAGAGGGCTCTAAGGGAAGGAAGGATGCAACAAGGTGAAGGGCTTTTCCGACACTAAATCAGTGGCAGAGCCAAGAGAAGAATTAAATCTCCCAACCCCACCCATGCCAGTGTCCTGCCCACCAGACCACAAAGCCTCCCTGATTATCGTAAGTACTGTGTATAGCTCCAGTTAGTGTCTCTGTCTCATCCTAACCTCAAGCTGAGGTGTTGGATCAGGACTGCAGGGGTCAGGGTTGGCAACCTACAGCCCATAGGTCAGATTCAACCTGCAGAGCCATTTGATTGGGCCCCACTGACCTGCGGTTCAGGGGAGCTTTCCCCTGCAGGGACAGTGGTGGCTGGGTCCTAGCACCTGCCATCTCCGGACTGAAGCTGGGTCATTGCAGCTCAAAGCCTAAAAAGGTGGCTGACCCCTTCCAAAGATGAAAGGGTGGCCCAGCACCTGGGTTGGCTTGGTATGGTCTCCTTCCTAACTGCCCCCCTGGCTCATGCCTGATTAGTGAGCTAACTCCAAAAGACTCGACCCATTGACAGGTAGCTGCAGGGCACTGAGTCCAGGTAACAGTGCTCATGAGTAGGCCACAAGGATCTGATCTTAGTTACATTTGATGACGCAGCTGAGGTTGGTGGTCCACTCTGCCTCATGAAGAGGCTTCCCCCTGTACCTGCTGTGAGCAAAGGTCTGCTCCCTCCCCATGTAGTTATTTCCATACAATGTGCCCAGTTTATCTCTGTAAAGCGCAGCCTCCTGCAGCTATGAAGAAGCAGCAATGACTTCTTACAGCCTGGTCCCTAGCCCACCACCAAAGAGAACAGGCAGGAGTGAAACCTTGTCTCCTGGCTGGATCCTCCTCCTCCCTCCACAAAGAGAAGTGGCAGGAAGGGAGAGGATCACATTCCTCTTCCTCTCTCTCTAAATAAGCAACAAGGGCAGCCCAGGGAGCCCTGTTCTGAAGGAGTAGAAGTACAGCACAGCTGAACTGGCTCTTGCTGCTAGCCTCACCCCTGCATGTTTTTTTTTGCTGACCCCACCAGGTTATGCTCAAGTTAAGTTTCTCTTCTAGAAAGCATCATCACAGTTTTAGCCCATTTATAGGGAAAACTTTCTGTATGTGACCTGCTGCAGCACTGTCTGCTCCAGTCTGCAGAAAGACAGCTTGAAACAACAGCTCTGAGAGATGCAACTGCCCCACTGAGCTGGTGGGAGTGCTAACCCTGAACTCTATCCATCCCAGTCTAAAATATCACTGCAACTGCCCTACAACCCTGGCAGCAGAGGGTGGAGTGGGTAACTGCAGGCAGGGTGTGGCACGACGGGCAGTGTGTAAGCAACAAGCCTGACCGCAGAGCATCAGGGCAAACTAAAGAATCTCTTTAACACTAGATTTGTTTTATTTATATTTGATAGGGTACTTCTGCAGCATCAGTGGAAAAATACCAATGGGGTAAAGACAGCTCTTCACACGGGGTGCAAATAATTCTAGTGGGATCTTTGCAATTGCTCTGTATCTCTGTCAGAAAACAGATCACCTGCCAAGGGTCCCTCTCAGGTAGTTCCAGTTTCTTGGATGCCACACCTGGCCCCTATAGGGTCCATTTTGAAGGGTCACCCAAGGCCTCGTGTCAGACCTAGATAGTAACAGTTCTGAGCTGAGGCCTGTCTCCCCCAGAGCTGAAATAATTTCCAACTCTGAGAACCTGTGACTGCAGCACAGTGGTGAACCGCTGGTGAACCACTCCAGGAAACCTCAATGGGAGGGTGCTGGAGAGTCTTAATTAGATAAATACAGGGCCTGGCGGACGGTCAGCCCACAGCTGTCAGAGAATCTAATAGCTTAAACCTGCCTAACTGTGCTGGGCAGCTCACAGTAGATGGACATAGAAGCCGGCTACAAGTCTCAGCCCCTGAACAATCAAAGGAGGGCAAGGAGGTAGACAGTAAGATCCAGCAGTGCTCATCCCCTCGCACATCCCTTCTGCACTTAACAGAGGCTCTGTTTACTCCTCCAGGTCCCCTGCAACCCACAGAGGGTCTCCTTCCTGGCTGTATCCTTGGGCCAGGTTGTAGAGCTCCTATTCACACCGGGTAGCGCTACCTCACCTGAATGGTCCCATTGGTTTCACAAGAGCTGGTCATGGAGCAGGAAGCTACCTAACATGAGTCAGAGTAATATCTGCTAGTCATTTGCATGCATGCTAGAATCATAGGCATCCAAATTCATTCATGGCTTCCAAAACCAGCAGTGTCTAAAAGTCCAGAACTCTTTGGTTCTTAAATTTTAATAAGCTGCATTCTGCCATGGCCTCCAGGGCAAATAACTAAGATGACTGGGGTGGGGAAAATGTTCCTACATATTTGGCTCACTCTTCCAGGTGAATTTAGGACTTGGCTGTACCATGTCAGACCATGAAGTCTGGTCTCCTGCTTTCAGTAGGGAATGAAGCCAAAAGCTGGATTTAGTAAGAAGATGAAGAAACACTGAGCATCATAGCAATTGCATCATAGCACCGAGCATGGTAGCAGTTGCTTGTTCAATTAATGGGGGGGCGCTGTTTCTGCAGGGTGTCAATTTACCCATTGAAGGATTAAATTAGAGCAGGGGCGGGCAATTATTTCGGGCAGAGGGTCACTTACCAAGTTGTGGCAAGCTGTTGAGGGCCACATGGTTAGCCCCACCCCTTGACAGGTGCCCCACTCCCTGGTCACCATCTTGGTACCAATGTCCCAATGTCTTGGGACCAATGTCCCAGGGTCAGCACTGGTGGGGCCCAGACCAGGGCACAGGCTGGTAGGGGTCTATGGAGCTGGGCTGCACTGCAGGGAGAGGGGGGAGCCCTGTACCCCTGCTGCCCTGCTCTGGGCCCTGCTGGCACTGGCCCTGGGACATGGATGCGGCCCCGCCCCCGCACCTGCTCACTCCCAGTGGCCCCCCCCCCACCCCCAGCCCCGTGGTACAGGCATGGGGCAGTGCGCAGCCTCGACCCCCTGCTCGCTGGCTGAGAAGGAGCTGGTGCAGAGCACGGGGGAAAGTGGGCCCCTCGCCAGCCCCATGGCCT
>NW_005843264.1:178684-190334 GCF_000455745.1 Alligator sinensis | reverse complement strand
CCCGGGGGCCAGCACCTGCGGCCCCCACCGCTGCCGGAGCTCGCGCGCTGGGCAGCAGCAGCAAATGCTGCCTGGTGCAGCAAGTGGGGGGCCTCAGCTGCTGCCACCACAGCACAGCCCCGATGGGGGAGCCAGGAGCCGGCGCAGAGCCCAGGCTGGTAGCGGGGGCAGGTAACAAGCTGGTGCTGAGCGTGGGGGAAAAGCGTCCCCTCCCCAACCCCGTGGTCGGCGCCCCACACTGCAGCTGCTTGCAGCCTGCGTGGGGCTGCCTGTGCCTGCTCAGGACAGCTCTGCAAGGGCTGCCAGCAGTTGCAGCAGGGAGCTCTGGGCACGGGGCGGGGGAGGAGCTGCTTCCAGCTCTTCCAGCCCTGCCTGTATGACCTTTGCAAAGTCACTTAATCTCTGGGCACCTTAATTTGCCCATCTGTGAAATAGGGATGACAGTATTTTACAGATCCATTGTGCCAAAGAATTAACATTGCACAATACTCTGAAGTGGTGACATTTTACAGAAGGGCAAAATGTTACCCACTCTACGACAGACTTCAGACCAGATGTGCTGCGGGTGAGCATACATAAGCACTGGCAGACCACAGTCAGGGGACTCGGTTTGTAATAGTAGAGGGTGTTCCAGGACAAGATACAGGTGCATTGGCATAGCTGATCACCCTGAGGCAGTTACAGGTCACACATGAGGTGAGGTGCACTAGACAAGCTACACAGAGGGAGCAATAATGAACTGCAAACAGACATCTTACAATATGTCTTGTTCTGGCCGAGGTTAGTCACTGGTATCAAATTCTGCAAGTCCTCCCTAGCTAAACAAACTGGATCTGGAAATGCAAACTCACTGAACAAGCCTATTTGCATTTCCTGAGACACTCTGGTCAAAAACAGCAACTATGGTAGCTTCCATGCAGACAGGAGCTGGCAACTCCACCTGAATCTCAAATGTAATGCCATTCCCTTCCAGGGAAATACTTCCAGATGGTTCCCAGGTCCCCAGACGGTGCATTTTTAGGACTACCCAGCATGTTCAAACACATGGGGTTTGAATGGAGTACAGTGTATGATGTACAACCAGCACCCTAGAGCTAGCCTGGCATTGTTCCTACCCACCTCCCTCACTCCAAAATATCTCAACATACTGTACAACTCACTGCCAAATGGAGCCCATTCTTGGCTCTGAAGTAAGTCTTCCATTGCCCACTCAGGATGCTATAAATACAGCACATTTCCAGATGTTTCCCTTTCCTTCTTTCTTTCATTAAAGAGCGAGTTTACTAGTGGTTCCTACATATTGTACTAGACAATATTAGCAGCAGTATTTATTATTTAGACTAGCTAACTTCCTGTCAAGAATGATGGAGGGGGAGCGGGCCCCACTTCTGTTCAGGCCCACTCCCTCTTCCTTCCTGTTGCTTGGGGTCTGAGCCCACTGTCTATCCCACCCCCCTGGCCGCCGCAGAAGGCTGGCTTTTCCCCTGGCTTGCACTTGCACTCCCTCCAAGTCAGACCCGGGCCCAGTCCTCCCCTGGCCCCACCACCACCGCTGATGCCATGGTGCGCCCGCTCCTTCCCCCCGCATCGGGCTGGCTCGGGGGTGGGAGGAGTGGGCTTGGGGCCAATGCGGGGAAGGGGAGTTGGGGAGGAATGGACATGGGTCCGGGGTGGGGAGGAGGCCTGCTCCTTACCTCCCCCAGCCACTGCTGTGGCTGTGTCAGACCAGGCCCACTGTTCAACCCCCCGGCGCAGTGGTGGGCCGGCTTTTCCGCCGCTTGGGCCCGCTCCCCTCCCTCCCATGTTGGGCCCAGGCCCACTCCCCCACCCACGTTACCTGCCGGGAGCAGGGCGGGGGGCAGGGGCAAGGCCCTGCTGGCCTCACCCCCCCCTTCTGTCCGCTCTCTTGCCCCCGCCTCCAGGGAGCAGGGGTGGGGGCGCAAGGCCAGCTGTGCTCCATCCCGTGTCCCCACCATCACGGCAGCGGGCTGCCTTCTGTCAGAATGCTTCTTCGCACTCCGATTGACTGTTTGGCAGCCAATAACGCATAATGGACAGGCAGACAGGCAGACTTAGGCTTTTATAATACTAGAATTGTGGTAGAGTATATAATGTGCTGGTTGCTTTCCAAACCAAGAAGCAGCAGCAGCAGCTCCAGACCCAATGAATCAATTATCTAAGGGTTGAGCCGTAGATCCAAATTTTCTGAACATTCAAGGACTGCTCTGATCTGGCATGCCAGGATGAGCTCATCTCTAAGGACATATTAGCTGAATTAGAAATGAAGAAAGAAATATATAGACAGAAGGATGAGTGAGACTGAGATTAGACAGATGTTGGGCAAGATTCTCTCCCATGCTCCAATCTCTGTGCGTTCACACAAAAGGGCTGGAGGGACATAAAAGAGCCTTGAACTCTAGCTGAAGGAGAGTTTTCCTAAGTGGAGGCACTGAGGCAGACAGCTGCAATCCCTGACTGAAGGGGGATGCTGAGGCAGGGGTGGGGGAGGAGGGTCAAGGGCCTGTTACAGGGATTCGAGGCTAAAATAAGCTGGAAGCCTCCTTGTAGCCCTCAAGACAGGGAAAGGTCAAAGATGGCCTAGCCACCCTCTCCTCCAGGTCTGAGTCTGTTGTGCTGTGTCTCTTAGAGGCGCAGGACAGAACCTCCTCATATAATGCAAAATGATTGGCCTACATTCTGTCTCAGTATACCTACTACAGACAAGAAAGCAAACAAACCCCTGTGGTAAAAGAAGGGTAACGTTGCAAATACAAATACTCAACAGCAAGGAAATTCCAGAATGAAGGCTACCCAGACTGTTGTGCACCAATATTGTGATACAGTCTTTAACTACGTGATTACCTAATTCCTTCCACAGGGTACCTGTCTCAGTCAGTGCCCAGGAGAAACCATGCTCACTCATTGGGAAGCTAGTTGATATTTCTTTTTATCCTTGTTATTTTAACATGTGGTCTCCAGGTTATTGATTACAAACCATCCAAACCCTACACTAAATACACAAGTACCGTATTTCACAGTGTGTAGGTCAGGTTTTGAAGCCCAATTTTGGTGTCTTAAAAATCAAACTCAATTTATACACTGCCACTTCAAAAAATCACTGCCGACAAACTGCTAGTTTAGCGAATGCATGAGGCGCAGTCATGTTAACTGCACTAATTGCACAAGGAGCGATCCCAATAATTAGTGTCAGGCAGGGCTACTGCCACTGCTGCAGCTGCTGGGGTATTCGGCTTTCCTGGCATCCAGCATCAGGTAGAGGAGTGGCAGGGACAGAGGAGCTGCAGCACAGAACGTGGGGTTGAGGCTGGTGGGAACGCAAAGCCGCATTCAGGAGGGAAGCGGGAGCACAGAACTTGGGTGGGCAAGGTGTGAGTGTGTGAGAGGGTGTGGGTGTGGGTACCCCCCACACACTTCCCCCCGTGGTGCACAGCAGCAGGCAGGTGGCAGGCCCTCATGGCTCATGCAGGCACTGCCATCCTGCAGCGTACGGTTCTGCGCATCACCAGGGGAAGCCACGCACACTGGAGCCAGCTGCCTTCCCTGCCACCTGCCTGCATGTGGTGGCGAGGAGTGCAGCCTACCCAGCTCACATCTATCACACCACTCGAAGGAGCCAGAGCCAGAGCCAGAGCCGGGCTTGGTGCTTGCTGGCACAGCCCAGGCTGTGCTGGCCCTGACCTCCGCAAGCAGTGCTGCCTGGGCCACACCAGCCAAGACCCAGCCCCTCTGAGCAGCACAACAGAAGCGGACCAGGAAGTCTGCGCTCCTTGCCACCATGCGCAGGCAGGGAGCAGGGAAGGCAGCCGACTCCAGTGCTGGCTTGCAAGGCACAGGGCTAGGCTCAGTGCTCGGCAGCACCACTTGCAGGGGATGGGGCCACACCAGCTGAGCGCAGAGCCTGACCCTGACTCATTCACTGTGCCTATCCCAAACCTAACTTTTTGCACCAGAAAATCGGGGTTGGCCTATACACTGTGTCAATTTATACCATTTGAAATATGGTAATCATTTCCCTGGGAGTTTTCCTATGTGCTCATCGCTGGAATGTCTGAACTTGCTCCACAAAATCCAAACAGTTCAACTTCCCCACAGCCCCTAGGAGTGCTACCACTTCACATCGGTCCAATTGTCATTTCTGAAATATTAATGCCTGCATTGTTAAATGGGTCCGCTGATTTTGGATGGAGTCACCTTAGGCCTGGTGGGGATATCTACACATTCATTAATGTACCTTAGTTACTCCACATTTACTTTAGTACCTCTAATAATTAGTAACACCAGCACACAGTTTAGTGACACCTACTGCGCATTAACCTAATAACTCTGTGTAGCTATTAGCTATAACTCTGTGTGGCCATTAGCACAGTTAATAACTGCTACACTACTGCGCAGTGTTATTAGGCTAATGTACTGTAAGCCTCTTGTGTAGACGCGCTCAGTATTTAATATGTTTAGAGCACTTAGTATATTCAAAGTACAGCTCCCACTCAACAGTCATAGATGCAAGTGTCCAGGACTTCTGCAAATCAAGCCTCTGGGTCTCCAGTTGGGCATCTGGAACATGAGGAATACACAGTACAAATGGCTACCTATGAAAATGCTGACGTGACTTGCCCAGAAATGCACTGGAACTCTGAGGCAGACACAGCAAGGGAATCCCGTCCTCTGATGCAACATAAGACTGCCTTTGTCGTGAAACCATTCTTTTTCTTTTCACAGTCCCATTTCAATCCCTGCACATCTTCTGATTCAAGAGAAACAAAGATCCACCCCTCAACTGTCCTCATTCCCAAAGCACAGTCTGTTCTGTTAGCTCATGGAAAAAATAGTGTGTGATCATGCATAAAACACACAAACTAGGGGAATGAATTAAGGCTGCAGTCATAGCTGAACACAAGAGAGCCTGACTGTGCAACCTTAACATTCCTCTAATGCTATCAGTATGCATGCACATGTGTATAACTTCCTAGCTCCTTTAAAAAGCAAACTGAAAAGAGAAATTCCATAGTGACTCGCCACACATCTTCAGCAGCATTTGATCCCTAACATCCACAGCACAGACCTCTGCTACTTGAGCCAGTGGGAGAAACTGGCCCAAGTAACAGCCTGCTATTCTCTAAAGGGGTGACCAGTATAATAGGCTATGATACCCTCTTTCCAGTGGACTTTACGACTGCTTGTTAGACAGCTCAGGTCAGCCTCAGGACCCTAGTTCCATTCTGGATCCTGGAGGGGAGTATGCTCCAATAGTTATAGGCTCTTCAAGTCCCCAGGCTGCCTGCCTTCCTCCTGTGTGGCTCTCACAGTCTGTCTTTGCCCCTTCTGCCCCTCATCCTCTGCTGCAGCCTGTCTCTGCTTCTGCTTTCCTTTTCTGTCACCTCCTCACCCTTCTGCATTCCCATCTGGCAACTTTTTCCTTCCACACTGGAAAGAACACTTCTGTGGAAAGCTTGGCTCAGCCCCTGCAGCCCTGGGGACCGCTTGCTTTACTGGGGGATGAAAGGTGATGGGGGGAGGAAGGGTGGCATGTGTGCAGTACAGTAGGACCTTGAGGAGATGGAGTTTGCTTAGTGCAGATGGGTTCTTTGGAGAATTTAGCAGTCAAACTCTAACAAGACTCTACCAAGTATATGCAGCCTGAGCTTTTTTGCAAGCTTTTAACTTTATCAGATAGAAGCAGGTCTTCAAAGGCACATCCTGACACAATGGTGGCCTCCCTGACACATTTCAAATCCTTCTTCCAAAGCAGGAGGAATCAGAGCCTCCCAAAAAAATCAGCTGTAGAATTTTTATAATATTCCTAAACAACATATTTTTATCTTATCTTATTTTCTGATACTGCCTCACTATTTCTGCTGAAATTCTCCAAAATAAAACAGCCTGATGCAAGCCCAAATTATTTAAGTTTGTAAAATTATAAGCAACTGCAAACAGTGTATTGTAAGGTAATGTGTCTGACCACACTCACCGTGCTAGCTATGTTTTCTATGTGTTTCTTTATAATAACAGTACCAGTTATATGGTAACTTTCTTCCCTAGATCTCAAGGCACTTTACAAAGGAGGTCAGTATCGCTTTCCCTGTTTTATAGATCAGGAAACTGAGGCAAAGATTAAGGCTCTGATTTGCCCGATGTCAACTAGCTGGCTAGTGGCAGGGCCGTGTAAAGGACAAGATCTCTATTTTACATGCATGCATGCACACACAAACCCTCCTCCTAACATGACAGACCAAGACATGGGCACTCCACTGGGACAGAAAGCAAGTTGGAAATCAGATGCCACCATCAGGGGTCAAGAGACAAGCCCAAGGTGAGCAACCAGGAGTGAGAAGTCAAGGAAACCCACAATCAGTGGTGATCAGCCGGCAGTCAGTTTCTACAGCTGAGTTTGAATAGGGTCCCACAGCTGCTTTAGGCCAACCGGGCACCCTGCAACATTAGCCAGTTTGACATATCCCAGCTGGGCAGTCACACTAGGCAGGGCAGACTGTGCAGGATCCTAACACAGACCTTTTCTTGCCTAGAGAGTGAGAGTGTGTGGAGAGAAACCTAGCTCAGATAACATTACATTAGGTCAAGTCAGTGATCCCAATCTTCAGTGCCCCATGGATAACAGTCCTGAACAAATAACACGCTACATTCAGCATCACGCTTTGCTCTCCCTGCCAGCCTCAGACAAAGCGTGTTCACGAAAGCAAACCTACCAGTGGCAGCTAGCAACAACACGAGGCCTGGACTGGCAGGCAGCAAACAGTCCTCGAGCTACAGGCTGGGGACCACAGAAGTAGACAGAGGCAGGCATTTCTCTATATTGCAATATACACTGTGGGTATAAATACAGCCCTGGATCTTTCTTCTTTTCTGCTGAGGTGTATATTATTGTCTATGTTCAGACTTTAATGCATATATGCCTAGGCACAACACATCAAGCACCATCTTGTACATTTTTAACTGGGAAACTGCCGGGATATGATTTCTGCTGGGGGAAACAGATCAGAAAAGTGACACCCCTTCCAAGGGAAGCACTTGGCCCCTAAAAAAGGAGGCTGGCGTCCCCTCGCCCTGGACTCAAGGGAAGACTTGTGGCGCCGGCCCACGGGGAGCAGACCCAGGCCGCGGCAGGCCCGGGGCCCACCCCCATGCCCAGCTCTGCAGGCCCAGCTCCACCCTGCTCAGCCCGCTCCTACCCCCTTTCCCATTGGCCCGCAGGCTTGTCCGTCATGTCGCCGTGGTTACAGGGCGAAGTTGAAATTCCTCCGCGCCCCCGCCCGCGTTCGGCCGCACAGCAGAGCCGGCCGCGCCGCCCCGCTCCCCGCGCTGCGCTGCGGGCACCGGGGAAAGTTCAGCTCCAACTTTGCAGCCGGGAAGGCGGGACGGACTCCGCTGAGCTCCAGCCCCGCACAGACGTGGGCATGGCCAGGCAGGACGCAAATCACAGCCTGTCTGCACGGGAAACTTTTCTTGGGCTGAGCTGGTCCCATCCGCGTGCCAGGCCGGCCCCACTCGCTGCCCCTGCGTGCCTGGATCGGGATTGTAATTACAGACGCCGCAGACAGGAGAGGGCCACAGTGTGCCTGGCCTTGTCCCTCCAGATCTGCGGCTGCCCCCAGAGGTGTGGCTGTGCGTTGGGGGGGGATTTCATAAATTGTTCAAGGCTCCTTGTAACCCCTCGGAGCCCCATCTCTCACCTCCTTTCAGAGTCTTGCCCTCCCTTGCGGCCGGACCAAGCTGCCCAGGAACCAAGCGTAGATGGAGCAAAATCTGTGCAGCCAGCCCAAGCAGATCAGATTGCTGTGGTGGTGACCTAGAGAGGGATAAGAGAACTTAGTCTCCTCCTCTGCCTCCTCCTCCCAGCTGGTTAGAGTTTGGGGGAGGGTGAGGGGAAGGGAAGTAGGAAAAGCCTGGCACAGCTCAGAAGGAAAGGGACAAGGCAGGTAACAGACCTAACTTACTTCTGTACCATGTCCGGATCAAAGGATGGTGTGGGGGAGACAGGAAGCCCCCTTGGGTTATGGAGAGCAGGCGGGAAGGGAGGAGGCAGGGAGCTGGAATGGGAGGGATCATAACTTGGAAAACAGGCGATCCTAAAGGAAAATGGAAATATGTGCACAGAGCTTGGATCAGCTGCTCAGCCTCTGCTGGCTGCAGGAAGGATAGGATCTGTGGCTGACACTGGGCCTTGGCACACACTGGCTCTGGCAGCAGCAAGGGAGACAATGGAGGGATCATCAGAGTATAGGAATGCGAACTATTGCTCCCCTGCAAAGCCCTGAAGGTTGGCTCTGTCTGACACTGAGCCGGTCACTTTGCCTCTCCCTGGGCCTCAGTATCCAGATTAGCTCTGGCATGTCAGCAAAGGACTCCAAATGAGCTTGTTTCAAACCAGATAGTCCTGTGAGCCAGACTGGAGGCCTACAGCAATTCCCTTGAAAACCAGATGATGCAGCAGAACTCAACTAGGACAATAAATCACAAAACCCTACCTGAGTAAAACTGAAAATCCCAAAGAGATTTTACTGCGAGTATTTTCCAGTGTTCAGAGAGTTCTGAGGTTTGAAAAATTAGGGCCGTGTTCTAATTTCAGATCTGGTCCGCACATGGGTAAGTGCATAAGTGAACATTTAGCATAATACCAAGGAGCATGCCCCTGCACTCTAGTGAAAACACTGTAAGACTAAGTGGCCACAAGTGGTCAGGACCTGGTTTTTGCATCTCTACAAGTGTCCCTCCAGGCTCTCGTATGCGGCACAGGGTGTGTATTTCAAAACTACAAAGTGAATGTGCTATCTGTTGGCTTGAGCCAGCCACACAGCATCCTGCTTTCCTGGGCGTTCCAATGGAAGCCTCCCATCCTCACATGAACTGAGCATCTCTCTAGTAAGATTGGGTGACATCACAGCCCACCGTGTTGTAGAACATCCCCTTGGGTGTTCTGAGCACTGACATGAAACATAATCTGTGGAAACAACCCCAGCTCCCAGGACACATGTGCTTTTTAATGTTACCAAGCTGGATTCAACAGTTTCATGCTTCTGCAACTGAGTGCTAGGAGGTATGATGCTGTCCAAGTGCAGCATTGGCTGCTTCGGGAGCATCACAGCCACCATTTTACAGACATCCCCTCCAGCTTATCTCTGCAACTAGAGGATTCACTAGATTTTCTTCTCTTCCCCAGTGCCCCATGACTGCATTGTCAGCGCCCGCTGCCAGACAGGACAAGCAGATGCAATGGTGGAGCAGCTTTGATGTGAGTCCTTGCACATTCTCTACAGTTAAGATGTCACAATGACAGGATTAAGAAGGGGATTAGTGATGAAATAAGAGGCCTCCAGCTAACAATGACAGGAAGCTATAGGGGATGGAAATAAGATGGCTGAGCAGATGAGAGGCCAGGAGTACATGAAGTCCCAATAAAGGCCAAGGGTGTATGAAGCCCTTTATAGAGGCCCTGAGAAAGAGCAGCCATCAGCTGTGTTGAGCTCTCCTAATAAGACTGGAGTTGGGAGACAATTTGATCAAGATGGGCTTTGAAACATTACTGCAATATCACCAAGTACCTTTCTCCATTGAAAGAAATTCCTTCTTGGTTAATCAAACCAGAAGCTCTGACTCCAGCCAGCCCACCAAGACTAACCTCAAAATATAAGGGAGCAAGTAGAGGGTCAGCTACCTCTGATGTTTTGTGTAATGGGAAAAGGCCATCCTTTGACACAGCACAGTGATTCTCAGTCAGGGTATTGCAGCACCCTGGGGTGCCTTGAGATCCTTTCAGGGGTGCTGTGGCATACCTACCACACAATGTTAGCACTGTTAGGTGTGCAAACATGATTCACTAGACTAGATAATACCAATTATTTCAAACAAGAATCCATAGTGTTAAAAGAACTCTGACTTGCTGGGATTTGTCTGAGTTATTTACAATAGAAAAATTGTTGTATTATAGTCAAAAGATGAGTGGAAACTAAGAGCTGACATTTTCCAGAGGTTGCCTTGAATCTAAAAAGGTTGAAAACCACAGACTTAACATGTGGCCCAGGGTGAATTAGTTAAGAAAGTGAAGTAGTAGGAAGAGCTGTACTGATTCCTACAGCCTAAGCAGAGAGCACTGGAAACTTTCTGCTCTGCTGAAGGCTAGGACCCTTTGAGCTATTGCTTACCAAGAGCTTGAGTTCACATCCACATGACTGGTCACTGTTGGAAGTGGTGGTAGAGACTTTGCCAGGGGCATACTTCCACAGAAATCTCCTACACAGTGGGAGGGGATGCTTAGCAGCTGAAGGAATTTTCTCTTGGAGGTGACTCTGATTACCCAAAAAAACCTGGGGAAGTTTCTTCAAGAGGCAGGGTGTCACCTACACAAGTTCCAATGCCCCGATTACATTTTACATCTCTCATTTTTCCCTAGATTCTAAATAGATATTTGCCTTCCCTCCCACACTCATAGGATGCTGTATGTTGCCAACTGCCTCCTGCTTTTTAGTCTCAAGCTGCCTGGAGAGTAGGTAATCATAATCACACCACTGTGACCATGTCAGCATTCAAGTGCTCAAGTGCAGAAGGATTTTCACATCAGTACATCAATGCCAGGATCCATCCTTTACCTACAACTGCAGCAGGGTTTACATACCTATAGCCCGGGTACACCCAGGGGGGTGTGCCCTGTCCTCCAATGACAGTGATGGGGGTCAGGCAGGGTGCTGATGGAGGGACCAGCTACTAAAGCAGTTCCCTCTTCTCTCTACAGAGACAGACCTCGACCAAGTGCTTAACTATATACAATTTATTACTATAATAAATACTTAAGATATAACATGAAATATTTACAATAAAGCTTAGCATATGACACTGCATATAATATCCCACAATTCACATAAACCATATAACTTACAATATATATCATTATTAATACATTGAATAAGATAGTTAAGGTTACAACACGATAAACACATATGAAGACTCAACTTATATAACCCAAATAAGTTAATAATATTTCCTAGACCTACCAAGAAACAATACAAATATATATATTAACACATTAAGAACATATATAACATAAACTTCCTTAAAGAATACCCATAGCTATATAGACCTTGACACAAGAACAATCACCCAAAATAGGGAGTGCACTCAGTACCTCTGCAAGAGGTTTCCTTGGAGCCCCTCCCCTTTAGGGCCTGTCTCTAGTGGGTTATGGAATAGAGAAAATCCCACACAATTTACTGATTCATTTTGATGCACTGGCTGGGGGAGTAGTTAGCTGATTGCACGATTTCACAATGATTACACACTTAATTTATACAACACAATTTTATTTTAAAACTCTTTGCTACGTATATAACACTGCTTAGCTTTAAGAAACACCACAAACATTAAAAACACAATAACTACATATATCAGAAACAATGCTCCGAATGCACTTCCTTCCCAAACAATGCTATAAGAATTAGTGTTACAAAAACAACTACAATTACAACTAAAAGTTAAATTTGAATCAATACTATTATTTTTCATAATATACTTACAATCCTAGAATTCCGAGAAGCCAAATACCAAAATATGGTTTCATTCCTCAGTAGTACGATTTAATGGGTTGGCCTCAGTAGTACGATTCAATGGGCTCGCCTCAGCA
>NW_005843264.1:158829-178590 GCF_000455745.1 Alligator sinensis | reverse complement strand
TGAAGTCACCTCCAAATTGGGACAGTAAGTTACAGGTTTTTATTGAGTGAGCTGCCGTCAGTGGGCTCCTCCTACTCAACTTATCATAACTCCCAAATTTGGGCTCGGATCTTACTCAACAGAAATTACCTTTGTTGAGCATTTTGGGGAGACTTCTTCCATATCACTGTAAATACCCTTTTCTTAGCAATTTGGTTAAAAGGCCTTAGGCTTTGATGTCTCGGAATTCAGGATATTTGCTTTCTTTGTAAAAAACTTCTAAAGATACAATTTAAATTAAGGCTTTAAGTGAAGTCAAGACATCTTGCACGTAGCCTCAAAACAATGAGCTAGATAAGGAGATAAATCCTATCTTCTTCCTGAAACTGGCTAATGGACAACCTTTACAAACATTCAAACTATTTCATTCAATATGACAGGGCCCTGGGATGTGGATACACCCCTCTCGCAATGGAGGTTGGAGGCGGCAGACCCTCCGATCCTGTGTGGGCTCCCCTGCAGGGCCTGCTTCTCCAGCAACTCACGCTTCCTCTCTGAAGCAGCCAAGACTCATCCCCTGGAGGCCGATCCCACGACAGCCTCTCCCAGCAGCGCCTTCGGCTCTCCTCGTTGGCCTGGTGCCCTGCAGTGGGCAGCCCAGGGCTCTCTCGCAGAAGCTGAACCCTTACAGGCTCTGGTTCCAGGGTCCTCCTTTTCCTGGGCCCTGCTCTGGGCACCGGGGCTCTTTTAGTTAAAGGCAGAGCTCCGGTCACTCGGCCTAGGGCCAGGGCTAACTTTAGAGCCACAAGCTGCTCTCAGGCTGGTCCTTCGTGCGCCAACCCATGCACTGGGTGAGGCCCGAGCAGCCTCAAGCTGCTCCCAGGATCAGCTCTTCGTGTGCCGATCTGCACATTGTGTGGGCCTGAGCAGCCTCAAGCTGCTCCCAGGGACAGCTCTCTGTGTGCCAATCTGCACACCGACTGCTCAGCTGCTTGCCAGGTTTGCAGACTCAAGCCGCCTTGAGTGGCTCCTAGAGCCTGATCCCCGTGCGCCAATTCGCTCAATGCTGAAGCTCAAGCAGGGTCCCAAGGATGGCTGTCTCAAACTCCTCTTTTCTCACTGACCCTCATCGTCTCTCCCCAGCGTGGTGAGCATGCTCCCCTTTATATTCTTCAGGGGTCCACCCCCTCAAAGTTCTCCGGACCTGGCTGGAGCACTTCCAATTCAGGTCCAGCTGCTCCTTGCCCCCTCCCTTTGGAAAAGGGCGGGGCATTGCTTCCCTTGTGCTGCCTCCGGATTGGTGGGTGGGCTCCACCAAACAAACAGCAGACCCTCTATCCTGGGAGCAACCCAAGCTCTGAAAAGGTAAGCCTGCTAGCTACACACCACTGCCAAGATTCACGCTCTGAGCCTCTCAGTGCAGGAGTCATCACACACCAGCCCTCCAGGGAGAGAATCATGCTCCCATTTTCCATGTGCAGAACAGGACACAGCAATGCCTGAATGCCATGATATGCCCAGGATTTTCACAGAAGGAGTCCTGTGCTTTTTGTGCCAGAACTCAAAATCCTGGTCTCAGAGTGCAACTGGATCCCCAGACAAAGGCAGTTTTATGGGGCTTGAGAAAGGAAAGCTGAGGTTTGGGTATTGTCAGCTACTCCTGACTGTGTAGGCAGAGACTATAGCAAATGTCTCTCTTTTAAATTTAGTGCAATACTTGCCTCACCCCACTGGCAACCCAGGGCTATTGTTTCGGCTTTAGACTAAAGGATATCCATATACTCAGTACTAACAAGTTGTCTATTTATGGAACATGAGACAGAGATGGCGGGAACACAGCAACCAGGAGCCACTTGAAATCCATAATTTAACATCTTATGTTTCAGAGCATTCATTCTTCTGCTCTGGGCATGGAAATGTGAGGCTGACAGAAAGTGGAGGAGGTTTCCATTGCCTTGGCTTTATGGGTTTCCTTTTGGCACACAGGACTTCTGATTTCTGGGGGCTCCTTCAGCATGAGATACACAGGGATCTCTGTGCTGTGGTTTCCCCTGACGGGCTCCCTAACTATGCACAAAAAACAATCTGTTCACCCCCTCTGCAATCTTGTGACTTTGGAATTGCAGGAAAGCATGATGGAGGGTGAATCCATCAGGCATGCAACAGCAGTATACATTTATATGTGCAAAGGCTGGAACTATATGTGCAAACACCAGTGTGTGCCCAGAACAACCTGCTTTGTGTGTGCAAGTTGGCTGCACTAGGAAACCTCTGCAGGTAGAGATAAAGAGGGTACCAACAAGATGGCTTTGACAATGCAAGCTCTCCTCAGAGGTCCTCAGGGCTTCATGTCACTGTGTGTTCCTGAGTGGGCAGATGATGCCAGCTGTGATAGCCAGGGGAGGACTGACCCAATTTAGGCTCTGAGATGAAGACCTGACAGATACAGGGGCTATTTCAGGTTCAGGGTAAAGCTGGAGTACACGGCTCTGTGGTGAGTGGCACAGCAGAACTGGGTACACTGCTCTGAGGTCTGCTGTTTAGGAGTAAAAGTGGAGCTGCACCCCAGGTCTCTCTACTTCTTCCACAGATAAAACAGGAAGGGTCATGTTCATGCTTCACTGGTCCCTGAACCCTTCAGAAAGACAACTGATTGACTGTGGGAAAAGTTTTAAGTCAAATATTTTCTACCTGGTTGAACATGTCTCCTCACACATGCAGTCTGAGCTCAGAACTGTCTCCTCGTGATCCCACCCTTCCTCCTTCTGGGGGGTCTAGTCACATGCTGCCTTTCATTGACCAGGGACCACCGACACTCCTCTGGCAGGGGGCAAGCCTATAATCTACCTCCTCCCCCCGTCTCAACTGCCACCTCCTTGCATTCAATCACGATGTATAGTTAGCGTGATACATTGAGACAGTGCTGGGAGGCCACAGGGGATTCCAACCAGGAGGATGCAAATCAGGAGCAAGGAAAGGGAGCGTCTGATACTTGACAAACAGAAGCAGAAGCTTAAGGCAAAGCCCTTGCTCCAGAGCTGGGTTATCCTGGTACCTCTTAGAAATGGTTTAAGACTTTATATGGCTCAGAGTCTCTAACACAAGCAGGTTTGGGTCCCTGAATATCTAGGGCAGGGTGGAGAGAGGTGGTTAGATGCCCGGGTGGGGGTTCATATGATTGCAATTGGAGTCCTCTTCTGATCTGTTCCTGGGTTACATGGGGCACCTGTGTTCTAGGACAGAACACTCACAGTGAATGTGATAGCATGTCCCCTTCCCTCAGGGAGATTAATCCCAGTGAAAGAGTTGGGGATTTTTTTTCCCCTGGAAGAGAAGAGGATTTGAGGAAGATACAATAGAGGGATCTAAGATTATGAAGGGCACAATGGAAAGTGATCCATGGTTTTCTGACACCTCTGGCATACTGCCATTACATGATAGGAAGCCAAGGGGTTAGTTGATAAAACTAAAGGCAAGCAAATTTGGAGACAAGGTATTTGTCAGTCAAATCAGGTCAGGTCAAATCAAATACTGTGGCTTGGATGTTAATAAATGCCTAAATGCCAATGGGCACCAGTAACATCTGTGGCCATGTGGGCCACAGCTACACAGGTGGTAGAAAGGTCCTAGCTAGCTCTGTTGAGATGCATTTTGAGCAGCCCCCTGAATTCAAGGTCAGCAATTGTGCCCTGTTGTATGAATGGACTACAAATAAGGGTAGGAGAAGAGCCATGAATGTCTTCCCTTCTCTATACTCTCCACATGCAGCTTTATTCTGGACTAGTGTCCCTGTGGGCTGATGGTGAATCCAGCCTGTTATGAGTACAGCTGAGAAACGCTTTTCTCATTCTGCAGGAATTTGATGTATTCAACATTATTTCCTGTCCTGAATCAGGACATCGATCAGAAATCTAAAACAGTTCTTGTAAACCAGAAAAACCGAGGAGATGAGACTGAAAGCTGATTCTATGCAAACTGCATCATGGCTACTGGTTCTGGCACTGGGAGCATGACTAACACACAGGCCCTTGCCATGCTAACCAGAGCACCCTTGAGAGCAATCAAGCAATGCGCGGGGACTCTTTATAATGGGCTAGCCTTGGGCACTAGGAATTCCAACCTCCCTCCTTACATATACAAAATACCTGCTTAGTCAAGCATAACCCAGACATCTTATTGTCAACAGCGGTTGTGGAGGGGCAGTGTCTCCACTGCCTCTCACTGTAGACACCAAAACACAGTATCATACACATCCTCAGGAATGCATGGGTTTGGAAGGGACTGCAAGGGTCCCCTGCACATATGGAGGATTTGCTGTTCCCAGACCATCCCCAACTGATGCCTCTCTACTTCCTTCTCAAAAACCTCCAATGAAGAAGGTCCAACTTCTGATTTGCTGTAGTTTAACCACAGAAGGTTTCTTTAAGGCAGAGGGTTTCTTGGTGAATAGGACTATAGAGTGGAGCAGAGGAAAATAATGAAAAGGAATGAACTCTGGGCAAGTTGGTAGCAGCAGCATCTTATAAACTATCCCCATTACCGCACGGGATGTCTAAGCACTGCTATTGCACTTTAGAACTCCTCCTTGTTGGGTAGTCACTGGATATGGGCATGTGCCCTTTTGTCCGATGGACATTCACTGGCCCGTTCAGGGGTGCACACAACCTTTGGTCGGTCTAAGTTGGTGTTCTTACGCTTTCTCTCTTCCCGCCTGCCACGACTTTGATCTGTCTTTTAATTATTGGAGATGTTAATGAAAGGGAGGTGGTAACTACCCGCCCCCACTGAGACCGACTGCCAGTTCCTGCCCCAGTTCCCGAGGCCACAAACAGGGAAAGTAGCTGAATAACTAGACTGGAGAGGTTCCTTCCTTTCCTTTCCTTTTATTTTTAGCATTAAGACACTTGGAAGATCTTGACTCCCCGGGAAGCAGGTCCTGTTGGTCCCTTGGGTTGTTACCAGGCTTTTACCCTCCGGGCCGATTGGGACCACGCTGTGCTTGATTGGTGGCACGCAGCTGCTTAACGAGCCAAAAAAAAACTTTAACGAAATTGTAAAAGTCAACTGTGAGAGGACACTGCTTTCACTCTCCTCTTTCTTCAGCCAACCCTGGCTTCCTTTTTCCCTCGGGTCTGGGCTCCAGGGCCCTTGGAGAGGCTGGATTTCATTGCCTTTCTCCCGGGTCTCTCACCCTTTGGTTAACAATCTTCTTTCCTGTGGCTGCTGCGCTGGGAATACTTGGCAGCCAGCGGCTCTTGATTTCTGTTCTAAACAAACAAAACAACTGGCATCCCTGGCTCTAGAGTATCCATCCTCCTTGGCTTCCTTTCCTTTCTTTTCTCTTCCCTTTTCTTCCCTGACTTTAATGGGGTTCTTCTGCACCCCAGAGCCCGATCAGGCGCTTACCCAGCTCCCAGGTGTCAGTCTACCATCAGGTGCTCCCAGCCTCCATCCTCCTGGGGGTTCCTCCTTCTTTGCCTCTGCTCCCTAGCTCTGCCTCCAGCCCCAGGATATTGCCCCGGCTGCGGATTTGCCCCAATCCACCTCACCTGCTGAGGTGATAAGACTGGGCTAGGGCAGCGCGGAGGTCCTGTTCGGGTTGGGTTGGTGCTCCTGGCCGGGGAGGCATTCCCAGTGAGTACCCCATAGCTCCTCACACTCCTGGCCTGGAGATGCTAGGGCTGTGCGAAATTTTGCCAGCCGTTTCGTTTCGACACTGTTTCAACTCATTTCGAGGTCGAAACAGCAAAATCAAAATGAAACAAAGGGCTTCGAAACAGCCTTCAAAAAAACCGGGGCTAATCAAAACGTTTCGAACATCAAAATGTTTCAACCATAGCGCTGCAGGTGGGAAGTCAGTCCAGCTGGGCTGACTTCCCATCCCCCATGATAGATCGGGCTGGGGGCAGGGAGTCAGTCCAGCCCGATCTAGTGTGGGGGATAGGAAGCCAGCTCAGCACAATGGAATCAAAAGGCCCATCGCCTATGTAAGTTGAATACCACTGGAAGGAGGTATGCTACCATCGAAAGAGAATGTTTGGTTATTAAACGGGCCATAGAGTACTTTAGGTACTATCTTATGGACTGAGAGTTCCACTTAATAAGAGATCATGCCCCTCTTCAATGGTTCTGTAAAGCGAAAATGGATAACACTTAAATTACTAGGTGGGCATTAGCATTGCAGCCATTCAAATTTTCCATCAGCCTGGTCCTGCTAATAAGGTTGCAGATTTCTTATCTAGGTGCACAGATCCAGATACCCAACAGGAGGAGGTACACCCAGAAGAAGGGAAGAATAAAGAAAGAAATAACATTTGTAAAGAATGGTAATTTTGCAACTTTACAGAGTGTGGTAGGTAGCCCTTCCTTAACCCTTCAATATTTTAAACCTTCCTATTTCTGATCATTCCCATCCCAGCCCACTTTGCCCACCACCACGGTGTTCAGCACTGCCCAATACAGAGGCATCAGCAGAATGTTAATTTTCTAATTTTCGGGAGTTTGGTACCTACCTACCTGCCCTTTAACCCTTCAATATTTCCAACCGTCCTATTTCTTATAATTCACATTCCCATTCCAGAACCACAGAGATTAGTCAAGATGAATGCTGCCTGCCAGACCATCCCCCCAAACTATGAAGCGTCCCTGGTGATATAGAGGTAATGAATGTCCCAATGACCTGGGGGGAGGAGGGGAGAGGGTCTGCAGGCAGGCAGTGGTGTTTTGACTTTTGTTAGTTAAAAACCCCATTCTTTTTTTTTTCCTTCCCTTCCCTGAAGAACACTATGGACATCGGAGATTGAACATTTTCAATATTGACAGTAAAGAAGCCTAAAGTATATAAAAATTCCAAAGTTTGAAATTGTGTCAGTTGTTTTTTCTTTCACAGATTGCATTTCGGGGGTGGGTGGGGTCAGTTGGGAAAAGTGCTGACCACACCTGTAGCAGAAAGCCCCCTTTTTCTCTTGCCTGCATTTGCTCTCCCCTCTTTGGATATGTTTCTCTTTTTCTACCTTTTCTTCCTTCCTCTCTCTTTCACTTTAAGATAAGGAATTGTGTTTTAAAATTTGTGTGTGCGCATTTTGTATCTCCCCTTGTATTTTGGTATTTTTATCTATTTGTGTGCCATGGCATTTGTAGCTTATATTTTATACTCCTCACCTTTCAACTTTCAACTGAATGTGTTTAATTTCATAAGTAAATTATACATTGTAACAATGTTAACAGGGGCAGGAATCAAATTGCCCTTCCCTGTATCAGTCAGTCAGTCAATCCAAACATCATCCCTTCCCCAATCAATCAATGAAGCAGGAGCAAGTACAAATCAGCATTTTCTCTTTATTTTTTCACAATAAATTGAAATGCTATCTATTTCGATTGGGAAATCACAATACAGCTGAAGCAGCACAGACATTATTGTTTTAATAAACAATGCCTTTGGTTGTCAAGTGGTGAATAATAATAATAATAATAATAATGATTGCAATGGGGCAACAGGTATCAAATGTATAAATGTAACCAGTGACTTATTTACAAAACCTACATGGAAAGAAAAGTAACATCCTCAATAGTTGGGGTGTGTGTGTGTGTGTGTGTGTGTGTGTGTGTGTGTGTGTGTGTGTGTGTGTAGGCCCTATCCCAGGGGGAACCAGGGACCAAGGGAGGGAATTTTGTACCAGCTATCATTTGATGAGACATGGCCAGTAACCAGGAAGGGGGAGGGCATTTTCCCTCAGCCAGAAGCTGGGTGAGGTATGTCTGTGTGTGAGGGGGGGCTGGAGGAGGTTCCTAGGGACCCAGCCTGAGGCCCCAGTGAGCCCAGAGTACGGGGCTCAGTGCATAAGACCTATTGTGAAGACTGTCTGTTGAATGACTGTCATTGGTAGTTAAGTGGTGAAGCAGCATGTGTGTGTGTTAAGAATCTGTAATCTCTTGAGAATGCTCCATGTTCAATACAAAAATCATGTTTTACCCCAATACCAAATTTGTATTTGATGTAACCAGTAATTTATCTACAAAGCCTACAAGAAAAGATAAGTAACGTGACCTCAGTAGTTGACCATGCGTGTATGTGTGCATGCGTGTGTGTGTGTGTGTGTGTGTGTGTGTGAATGGTGGGTGAGAACAGACCCCAGGCCCCTGTCTCAGCTAGGGATGGAGGGAGAGGATTTTCCCCCGCCAGAAGCAGTGTCATATTTTGGCCCTAGGGCAACAAACAGACAGACAGACAGGGAGGGAAGGAGGGAGTTCAGGCTGCAAGTAGATTCTTCTAGTATTCTATTGTTTTAATTTTTACTGAATAATTACTATATGTGTAGCATGTTTTATTTCATAGACAGATTGATGTGAGTAGTGTATAGGCTTACCGCCCTTCAATGCGAATGTGACAGGTGGGCAGGACTTCCGGGACTACCCTTAGCCCCACCCCCTGATCCTGGTCACGTGGTGGATGATGTCACCAGCCCTGCCCCCTGACCCCAGTCACATGGTGTGTGACATCAGTAACTCCACCCCCCACCCCAGCCACGTGGTGTGTGACATCAGCAACTCCACCCCCACCCCCCTGTCACGTGGTGTGTGACACCAATACCACATGGTCTATGACATCAGAAGGACAGCCCATGCAGACCCCAAAGCCCAACCCCTCATGCTGCAAGAACCGCCCTAGATCACATGGTACAGTTATGGCCTGTCAGGTCCCAGGCTGCTCTAGCCCCCGCCAGAGCACAGTCATGGCCTATGGGGTGGCAGGGTGGTGGTGTGACCCTTCTAACAACCCACCCCACCACCCCCAACCAATTGGCGGGGGTTTCAGAGTCCTCAGACCTCCCAAGAATGATGCTGAACCAATTGGAATGTGTACGGGGGTGGGATTTAGGCTGCAAGCCCCACCAGGTCTATCTGCTTTCCCAAACGACCCCTCTGTTTATCTGAGACTGTGCTAAGGCAAGCAAGGGCGGATATGGATTCTTTCACAACGTCTGTAGGCCCACTCACTACAACTCCAAGACGGCCTTATAGAAAGCGTTACCGTAGAAATAGTTTTGAGGAGGAGACCCGGCTCCTTGCCCAAAGACTCTTTGAGATGCCTGACCCTGTTTGGGAAGACCCAATGAACAGGCAAATGGAGGAGGCCCAGGCCCTCGAAGCAGACGTTGAGAATTTGGAAGATGGTAACTTTGTGCCAAAGCCTGCGTGCGAAGTAGAGGTCATCGCAGAGGAGAGACCGGTAAGAGACTTGGAGCATGGTTGTGGAGGCACTTGGGTTTTGAGGGTAGTGGTGTGGGTTCACTTCATGGCACGTGTGTGTTTGGAAGTAGCTAAAGACTGATTAAACAGCAGTTAACTAACTTAGTCCTTTATTTGAATTCCTCTGCAGCTAGATGAAGCCTTTTTAATGACACCAGAAAACCTACTCACCAGTACACAAGAAGGAAGTGTATGCTTCTGCAGAGAACAAAGACTGGGTAAGGCTGAAGAGTTCAGAAGACAGCTAGGCATTGAATCAACAGATCCAGTTTCAAGTCGTGAACGTAAAGTTTTCATGAAATCTCTTGTTCGCGTTTCCTTTTATGGTATAATGAGATACTGCTTGATGAAGAGACTTTTTGACCTATGCTGGGGGTGCACATTTGACCTAGGGGGTCAGGAAGCCCACGAATGTATTACTTGGTTAGATGAAGACATAAATCAAATAATTCAGGAACTTTGCCAGGAAATATGTCTTGATAGCATTTTCAATGCTGTTATAACCATTGGGTTTGCCAGGAACATTCTCAGAATTACTGAGAAACATTTAATTCAGGTTAGAGAGCTTCTAAACACTGTGTATTCTGCAGAAGATCTTAATGCTGCCCTTCATGATTTGATCACTGAGGAAGATAAAACACTCATACCCCATACTGAACGCTTAATTAGTACTAGAGATTATAAAACCCTGCTTAAGAGAAGGGATTAGCAAAAATAGTTTAAAATGGGTGGGGTTTATATCTTTTGCTGATCTTGGTGGGAGACTGGGGAATGTGAGGTTGTAAAGCACATCAACAGTTTTCTACACTTAATGTATTTTAGCATTTGCTTTAGTGTCTTGGTTCTCTAATCACATACATATAGGGTTTTTTGTACAGATAAAACTGAGACTTAATGGTCACTAGAAATGATAAAAACCCTTCTTAGGAGGAGGGGTAACAAAATAAGCTAGTAAAATATTATAAAAGTTTTTAATGGAAATAAAGACTGAATTTAAAAATATATATTCTCACAGCTTTTGTATGGTATGGGGGGGTGTTATAAAGATAAACTAGACCACACAAAAAAAGATGACCATTGTGTTCAGAGCTCTTCCTGTTTTAAAACTAAAGGAGTTATCTTTTACCAAAAGGCCTGCTGTAAAGATAAGACTGACAAGGCATAATGGTCACAGGAAATGATGAAAACCACTTCTTAGAAGAAGGTTTAACAAAATAAATCAGTAAATATTATACATTTTTTTGATGGAAATAAAGACTGAATTTAAAAATATATATTCTCACAGATTGTGTATGGTATGGGGGTGGCGGGCGTGTATCATAAAGATAGCCAGTTCAAAAAAAAAAAAAAGCTGACCAGTGTGTCCAGATCTCCACATGTTTTAAGACTAAAGGGGTGGAGTTGTCTTTTAGGGGTGACTATTTTAATACAGTTATACTTTACTTTATACATACACTATTTTCCTTAATCTATTATTACATTTTGAATACAGAGGACTTGCTTATTGTATCATTTCATTTATATTACAGAGAGCTTATCAGGTGGGGAAGCCCCATGCAATTTTACCACAGCAAGGTCAAAATTATTTTAAAATGGTGGGTTATTTGTGGCTGTGTTACTATAATCACACTAAGTTATAACAACTGTCTGTAACTGTTTGTTTTCAAACAGAACCTCTTTTTCTAAAATAGACAAGCAGAACAAGCACATACAGTCATGTTTTTGTCCAGTAGTAAAAGGTATTTTTTCTGAAATCAGCTTCTGAAACTTTATGTGTTTCTTGTGGGAGGAGAAGTTGTGTGTAGGGGTTAAGCAAATTTTAAATTTGTAGTGTGTGAGGAAAGTGAATTCTCAATGCTGAGATGTAAATTTTGTATTTCCTAAGTGATCACACGCACCACTCCTGAAGAAGAGGGGGGTTCCTGGGCAGAGACCTCTAAAAGCACAAGCAAAAACCCCCAGAAATGCTCAGCCTGCAGATCATAACACCCAAGGATCAGAAGACCACCAGGACAGAACAGAAGGGTCTGATTCCTCAGAGGAAAACAAGCCACATACCTCTGAGAAAACCATATGTAAAAAGACAAGGATTCACACCCCCAAAACAGGTGATCTGGACCCCGTGAATAAGAAACCCAGGACTGATTGCTCACACAATTTACAAAAAGAGGAGAGTGTTTCTCCTTTTTTGAAAGACCATGATTATTGTGAAAAAAAGAGGGGTGATCCTGGCAGACGTATACATCTCAAGAAGAGTGTGCAGAGCACTTTGGAAGATCATGATTACTACCAGAGCAAAAGGGTAAATTTTACTCAGAGAGGAGGTAGTCTGTGTAATTCGGACACCAGTCATGACCTGTATCATAAGAGGGGGAGTCATGGTAAACGTCGGGGTAAGAATGGGTGGCGAACCAGCAAGTGGTTCGCAGGGCGAAAAGTAAGGGCCTGGTTAAAGAGGAGCATGGGGAAGGCTAAACACCGGTTGAGAAAAAAAAAAAAGAGATCCCCTAGGGATCTCTCAAACACTTCTCCTTCCAGTCCTGACCCTTCACCAGGACCCCTGGAGCCAGAGACAGGGAGTGAAGAGTATGATTTAGGAAGCCTCTTAGAGGGTCCCTCAAATGTACCCCAGTCTCCCAGACCTGACCTTTCACCAAGACCCACAGAGCCAGAGAGGGAGACGGTGACTGTGATTTAGGAAGCCCTAATAACCAATAGGGGATAACGAATGGGATAACGAATCTGGTGTGGAAGACAGTTTAGAGGACCCCTCAAGTGCCCCCTGGTCTCCTGAGTCAGCAGAGGATGTTTTACTGGATGTACATATGTTGCGGGTGAGAAGGCGAGAGTGGTCTGTAGTCAGGTTTGGAGGCACGAGGTACGCTGACGAGTTCCGTTTTATGAATCTGGAGCGTGTGCCATTACACGTGGCATATGAAGCCATAAGCCGAGGGGTGGAAGAAATTGTAGCAGAACTCCGCCAGAGATTCACAGGCAATGACTATGCCCAGTTGCGTATTCAGGCCGATAGCATGGGAAACTGTTTATACTCTTGAGCTATTAATTTAAACAAGATGACTCCGGAGCTGTTTTTAGAGTTCAGTAATCTGTTACAAAGCCAGAGAGAAATATTGCTTGATTCAACATTTCAGCTGGTTGTGGTCATTGTGAGAGGCCGGGGAGGTGGGAGCCATAGAGTTATAAGCTCTATCCCCTATTCCCAGTTCATTAGTAAAAAGAGGAAGTATTTAATCGACTTGAATACCTATGATACTAACCTGTGCTTTGCAGGCAGTCTATTGGCTGTTACAAAATATAGAGCGGCTAGAGAGATAGGAAATTAGGCATGTCTATATATCAAAAGGTTATGCTCCATCAAGTACCTTTGTTGGAAGACCTTGAACAGGTTAACATTCACATAGTGATGCATAAGGAAAAAATTGGGTGGAGTTTATTTAAAACACAGGACGCACCCAGATACCCCGACACCTGTTTTCTTCTGCTACATGGTGAACATTATTATGGTATTTTGGATGTGAAAAAGGTGTTTGGCAAGAGAAATAATTGCGATCTTTATCAGACGTTGTACAGCCATAGTGACACATGCAGGTTCTGATGTCATCTTTGCCTGAGCACAAACTGCTCTGAAAACGTGGGCAGGACACGGAGGTGCCCTATTTGTAAGCTGTTCCATCGTTCCAAAGAGTGCTTAGAAAGGCACGTGGCCCTGGCCTCTGAAAATCGGATTGAATGTCTGACTAAAACTGTGCGATGAGTGTAAATCTTACGTGAACAAAAAGCATGAGTGCAAAGGGCGGCAGTGCAAACAGTGTTATGGGAAAATCACAGATGTAAACAAGCACTGGTGCTTTATGCGTCAGATTAAAGAGCCTGAAGAAGGCGAGGGGTACATTTTTTATTATTTTGAATGTGTGCAGGAGACGGGGATGCATGTGCACAACTATATTTTTGCAATGGAGCTAAAGACAGGGGAAAAAGCCCTCAGAAAGCTGCAGGCAAAACCCCCCAAAAGGCTTGTAAAGCTAAGCCCAAAAAGCCAGAAAGCACTTGGGAGTTTAAAGGTAAAGAGTGTCTGTCTGATTTTACTAAGGTCTTTATGGATAAAAAGTTCAAGGACTACACCTTCATAGCTCACAGCGCCAAAGACTACAATGGTTACTTCATTGTCAGCCAGTTATTGAAGGAAAAAATGGGCGTGAAACTAATCACTCAGGGCAGTAAACTCATGTGCATTGAAGTGACCAGGCTAGGCATCCGTTTCATAGATTCTTTAAATCTTTTGCCAATGAAACTTAGCAGACTTCCACAGGCGATGGGGTTTGAAGGATGCAAAGGTTATTTCCCACATTTTTTTAACACAGCAGAAAACCAAAATTATGTGGGGCCTCTCCCAAAGATGGAATACTACGGCATTGAAAATATGATGTCTGGTGAGAAAGGACAGTTTTTAGAATGGTATCAGCATAACCGCAATAAGACCTTTGACATGCAGAAGGAGCTGGCCTATTATTGCCAGCAGGACGTAAACATTTTGAAAGAGGCCTGCTGCCTCTACAGGGATGAGATTATGAAAATGACACAGCGGGTAGACCGAGTGAAAGTAGATGGTGAACTCCAAAATGTAGTACGCTGCATAGATCCTTTTCAATACATCACGCTGACCTCTGTCTGCAATGCCATGTACAGGTTTATGTTTTTGGAACCGCAGACCATAGCGCTTCTCCCCCCAGACAACTATCACAGACAGAAAAAGAGGTTTTCAACCCCATTTATTCAGTGGCTAATGTACATTTCGGAGAAAGAAAATATTCAAATTCGACATGCCTTACAGGGTGGGGAATTTCAGGTAGGCCCCTATTTTTTAAACGACCATGCCAACATTGATGGGGAACCTATGGCGTTTGAATTTAACGGATGCTTTTTCCACAGTTGTGTCACTTGCTACAATGAGAAAGACCAGAACCCATTGATGTGGACCACCTTCGGGTTTCTGAATTATCAGGCATTGCACAAGACTGATTATCTCAAGAGAGAGGGGTTTACCGTTAGGACCATTTGGGAGCATGAGTAGAGGGCTCTGTTAGGAACGGATGGGGAACTGGCAGATTTTTTAAGCAGAACCCCGCTGCCTTCTCCACTGGTGCCTAGGGATGCTCTTTTTGTGGGGAGAATTAATGCCATCTGTCTATATTACCAAACTAAACCCGGCAAACAAATATACTACGATTTTACCAGTCTTTACCCTTTATAAACAAAACGAAGGAATACCCAACAGGACACCCTGAAATCATTCATGACAATTTCCAACCCCTGTTGAGCTATTTTGGAATAGCCAGGGTGAAACTGTACCCACCACGAAGCCTTTTTTTTCCCCGTGCTACCCACTAGGGTGAACGGGAAACTTATGTTCACGCTGTGCTGCCTCTGCGCAGAAACAAGACAGCAAAAGTGTGAGCACACTGATGAAGAGAGGGCCCTCCTGGGCACGTGGTGCACAGCAGATTGAATAAAGCTATCGCCAAGGGGTACAGAGTAGCTCAAATCTATGAAGTTTGGCATTTTGCTGAGAAGTCTAGCACCCTTTTTTCACGGTCCATAAGAATGCACCTCTGACAGAAGCAGGAAGCCTCGGTGTACTGACAGGAGCACCCCGCCTGGTGTACCGACCAAGAAAAACAAGAGAGATACGTGGCCAATTTCTTGCAAAAAGAAGGTGTGACTTTACACCCAGAGCATATCAAACCCAACCCTGCAAAGCGCCAAATAGCAAAATTGTTTCTAAATTCTTTGTGGGGTAAATTCGGTCAGAGAACCAACTTGCCCAACACCAGCATTGTTAGAGACCCCAAAGAACTCTTTGGCTACCTCTTTTCTCCCGCCTATGAAAGTTCATCTTGCGACTTTATTGATGATGAGGCAGTCTGCATATCTTGGAAACATGCCAAAGTGCGTTACACAGTCTCTGGTAACACAAACATCTTTATAGCCTGTTTCACCACCACTTATGCCCGCTTAGAGTTGTACGAGCTGTTAGACAGCTTGCAAGAACGGTGTCTGTAACACGACACAGATTCTGTGATATTTGTGAGCCGCGAGGGAGACTGGAACCCTCCGCTAGGTGATTATTTAGGAGAGCTCACCAGCGAAATCCCACCAGATGAACACATCACAGAGTTTATGTCGGCTGGTCCATAAACCTATGGGTACAAGTTGTCCGGGGGAAAGGTTTGCTTGAAGGTGAAAGGGATTACCTTGAATGTGGTCAACAGTGAAAAAATCAACTTTGAAACCTTGAGAGATCTTGTTCTAGATTATGGGGCAAACCCCGCTGGGGACACCCTTAAAACAATCGTGATACAACAGTGCTCTATCGTCAGGAACAAAAGCAAGTGGATGATAGAAACCAAAACCTTGAGAAAAACACAGAAAGTCATTTATGACAAAAGGGTCCTCACAGAAAACTTTAACAGCCTCCCCTATGGTTTTTAAAGATGGATATGCAATGGAAACACCCCTTTTCTGTGATTTTGGCAGGCCCTAGCAACTGTGGTAAAAGTTACTTTATAAAAAACCTTTTGGATTACTCTGATAAAATGTTGTCTGTTATGCCTGAGAATATCATGTGGTGCTATAGCTGTTGGCAGCCTTTGTATAAAGAACTGCTTTGTAGATGTGACAGGCTAGCTGGTAGTGACTTAGCCCAGGGGTTTTGAAAGGGCAAAAGATGATTGGAGGACTTGGGATTCCCTTTCCTCACCAATCAGGCCCCAGAGACTCACCCTCCGTGTCCCCTGATTGGCCCCTTGGGTCACCTGGAGGGGGATAAAAGGGGCGGTGTGGTTGACTCAGAGAGAGACCAGTGAGGGACCACAAGGAAAGAGCTTCAAATCGCTGGCAAGAGCTGAGCCAACAGGGTGGGAGCAGTTGCCCCAGAAGAGCCTGAAGGCGTGGGACCTGCAGGCAGCACTGGGGTCCGGCATGCGGCTGGCAGGAGATGCTCCCCACTGGACTCCAGGATCGCCTACGAGAGGCTGTGGCCAGCAGGAGAAGCTCCCCAGCTCCAGCAAGATCTGAGCAGTGACCTGAGAGGTTCCCAGCTCTGCTTCCAGCTCCTCTAATCAGAGGCCAGGCAGCTCAATGTGAGGCCGGGGCTCCAGGAAGGTCAAGAGCCCTTGCAGCTTGAAGCAGTACCAGCACTAGCGGCTGTGTGGCAGCGTTTCTTCCTACTGCATAGGAGATCTGATTTCAAGTCCCAGCTTTGGTGGCTTGGGCTGAATGAGCTAACAAGGAGAAATTCTTCTTGCAGTGAAAAGGGGCCATTGTGTTTTCTCCCCCTCCAGGTACCTAGGCCCTATATTCCTTGTAATTTGACATTTTGTATTTTGTGCCTTTTGTATTTCCAGTAATACCAACCAGTATTGTTTGCTGTGCTGTTTGTGTTTTACATTTTGGTTAACCCTGTCTTTTGTCAACTGGATGAATATGTCTATGATTGTAAGTGTCTAACCTTTGTTGAATCCTGCCCCCTCGAGGTGTTGTAGTGTCCCCTATACTCCCCTGGTTTATACTGGTTATGTTCCCAGTATTGTTCCCTCATTAAAAGGTAAATGGTTAAGTCCCCATTGGTGATCTGGCTCTGCTCTATAGGGGGAGGAGAGTCCCTACACCTCCCACAGTGCTTGTGCACCTGCTTTGATCCCTTCAATTGGAGAGGGGGTACCTCTTGGAGTACCACCCAGGTTACATAAATATCCTTTTATCAAGTTTATGGAGGGTCTACCGGACAGTCTCAATGACGACTGTTTGTTTCCTCCGAATAAAATAAATATGGTTGTGGTAGATGATTTGATGGACTCTGCCTGTAACAACGGCAAAATTGAGAAAGCCTTTACCAAGTACGTGCACCATCAGAATCTTAGCATTATGTATATAGTTCAAAATGTTTTCTGTCAAGGGAAAAGGAGCCACACCATTGCCCTTAACACAAAATACATGCTTTGTTTAAAAACCCCAGGGATAATCTACAGATAGTGTCCCTGGCACGGCAGATGTACCCGGGTAAGGCCCAGTTCTTTCTAGAAGCTTTTGAGGATGCCACTAAAACACCTTACAGGTATCTAGTGGTTGATTTAAATGCTTCTACCCCGGATGCTTTTAGATTAAGAAAGAACCGGGCTTTTTCCTCCCGACCAACCGGCTGCTTACACTTTTAAAAAAACAGTAGGTGGGAATAAAAAGAGATGATGTAGCAGTGGCCTCTTCTTATCTCTCAAGATGGTGGAAGGGGAACATGTCTAACTGCGTAAAAAGAAATTTGGCTCTCTTAAAACTGCTTCTTCAATCCTCCCCACAGCAGAGAAAAGCTATACTCTGCTCAGCCTCTGATGATTTGGTAGCAGCCATTTCAGAATTGCTCTGAACACCTTAAAAGGGAACATCCCTTTGACACCGCATCAAATTCGCGTGCTGAAAAAGAGACGCAGGATCATAAAAAACCTAAGTAACAAAAGATTGCCTCTTAAAAAGAAAACACGGCTGGTGAAACAGTCTGGGGGATTTATCGGACCTCTATTAAGTTTTGCTCTACCTCTGGTTACGGGGCTTTTGGCTAGCTGGTGATGGAGCATGCAGAAAAAATGTACCTGGTGCCCAAACACGAATTGGAATAATTAAGGGCTCCCCCACCGCCTCAGGAAAATATCAGAACCGAGGCAACCCGCTTATTGGATGCTGAAATGAGGGATATTCTCCAAAGACCGGGTTTAGCAGAATATGATACGGCTAAACTGTATGCCGCCGTGCTTCAGAAATACCTAACCTACATAAAGCAGGGTGATCTGGACAGAGGGAAATTAACCCTGTTTCTGCCAGAGCAGAGCCCCTTAGAAGCTGGATACCCCCTAGAAACCCACACGAACCCCGACACAGTTGTTCAGGAAATGTTGGATAACGTGCATGCCCGATACAGGAAAAATGCTAAAGTACTGCTCACTAAGCTGAGCCATCACAAGGATATTTCTTCTTGGGATGATCAAGGGGGTTTTGTCTACAAAGAGATGCTCGTCAAGGGTTCTAACATGCTTGACTTGGTCCAGAGAACCCTTCAGACTCACGCCGGGACTACTAAACATCCGCCTAAAGGCTGGGACATCTTTATGCAAGCCATGGCCGAACTGAACGTACCATCTTCTGTTATGGGCAACGTCGTGAATCATGATCATCTGGAACACCTGAAAGTATCTGCCTCAGACCAAGAAACACCAACAACTCTGACTAAGAAGCAAAAAACTGTCTCTAAAAGCCATTGGCTCTCCATGTAAAGTTTTACACTTTGAAATAAACTATTCTATGCTGCTATAAAGTTTTTGTCTACAGAGGATTTTTTGAATGAAAACACACACACACACACACACACACATTTAAATAATATCAGCTTTATTTACACAACATCAGCTGAGTGTTTTATTTAGACAAAGCATTCATGAAAGTCATAGCAAGAAATACATGTCTGGGTATGTTGACACATGTTTTGAGCGGGCCCGGCCACACAGAAATGTTTATATTTACTTTTTACAAAATGGATGACCACCCTATCATTTTGTGCTAAATTGTCAGAATAATACAATTTTAAAATCTGTTCAAACGATAGCCCCTTGCTACGGTGGAGTAGGAAAAACACATAATGGTATCCACAGGTGACAGACTGGGGGTCTTGTAACTGTTTTGTCTGAAAAACAGTGTTGGTGGCGTTCTTGTTTAAAAACAACATAATACTTTGAGGAAAGAGAGCGCTGTTTGGGGGGTGACTGTATGGGTTGAAAAATTCTCTGCAGTTCCGATCCTCCAGGTAGACAGCCAGCTAGTGTTCTCTGGGTTGATTATGCAGGTGCGTGTTGACCACCAAGCTCAGGGTGACAGTCGAGTCTTAGGAAGCCAGTCGCAGGGGAAAACATCTAAGAAAGTTTCTTTGGCATAAGGCTCTGAGGATAAAACCCTGACGAGCTGTTCAGTGTCCATCTTCACATGTAGTCAAACAGGACGTTTCACCTCTGATTTATTTCTATGACGTTGTCAAAGACCCCATACACGATCATGTTAACCGTGGTAGGCAAAGCCGCAGCAAAGCGTATTTCTGCTCTCAGGTTCCCAGTTTTAATCCGTGAATAATGATCAGCACACTCCTGATCAGGAGACAGGTCAAAGGCAAATAAGGTGTACCCCAGAGCAAACTCCTCACGGTTGATTATCAGGGCCCGGTCTTTTGTATGTTTACCAGCTGTCTGTACCAGCTGCATGTATTCTCTCACACAGTTACTGTTCTCAAAATCTGGTTGTAGGGGCTTTGTCGGGGTTTGTTCTCCATCGACGTAGGGGGCCACAAAATTAATATTGTAACGTTTAAAGTTAAAGGGGTTCTTAGCATAATTCCTGCTAAAGGTATCATTATCCACGAACCTGATGACAATGAGTTTGGGTAGCTGCCCCAGAAACAGATTCTCCTGGTTGCTGACT
>NW_005843264.1:154525-158813 GCF_000455745.1 Alligator sinensis | reverse complement strand
GAATGCTAAACACTTTCATATGCATGCAGTCTACCGCGTATTTGGCGTTGGCCGTAAGAAAGGCCTCCACGTGGCCCAGTCGGACACCTGGGGCTACCTTCACTTTTTTCACAAAAAGTGAGCAAGATATGATTTTTAGTTTACATGAGCCAGCCGCTGCAGTGCCCATCAAGCAGAAGGCATCTTTGCTGCATGTCAGCTTAATTTTCACATCCACGCCATTCAGCAACAGTTTTTCTTGAAAAAACAAATCGCTATGGAGATGACCAAGCAACTCTATCTTTTTGCTCCAGCCTGTAAGGTTTGCCTGTTTCCAAAACCCCTGATTATCACCATCCCGTGCAACCGTTTCCTGATGCCCTGGGGCATCTTTGTAAAAAAGGCCGGCAGAAAATTGGGTGGTGAGGGTGTCATCGCTGTAGTTGAGAACTGATTCGACGAAGGCTCGGTAGGGTGACATCCAGCTGACTGAAGACAGAGGCTAGCGGGTAATTCACCAGACCCACCGCTGCCCTGGCATCAAGATCAGTTCCATCACCTTTACAATCTTGCAGCAAAGGTACAGTAGTGTGTTGTTTAAATCCATGTAACCTTCGCCATTCCCAGCTATGAAAAAGTCAAGGGGGCTGGACTTGGTAATAGCCGAGCGTGGGCGGATCTCAACATACAAGCTTATCTCAATGCAGGTCTGTGTAGGGGCTATTTGAAACACATCCAGTTCGGATTTAGCGCGTTCTTCAGACCCGCGGTGAACAAAGGCCATGGCGGTTAAAATAGATTTCTGTTTCCTCCAGGAGAGTGCCGCTTCTTTCTCCCAGGCTGCTTCTTGGTTTTTCGTGTCTGGCTGCCCCATCGACTTACCCTCTTCTTTTTAAGGGGCTGAGGAGGTCCTGCATGTCCAGAGTCTGGTGCGTCTCTGTCTTTTAAGGCTCTTTCTTTGAATATACATGAGACCGGACCCCTCCTGCTTTGCCAGCTTGACCACCTTATCTAGGACAGCTCTGGAGACGTGACTGACTACATCTTTGGCTATGTTTTGTGCCGTATTTTTAGTGTGGGGTTTAATAATCTCCAGACCTCTTCTCAAAAGCAGAACGGCTTTTCTAAAGAGGCTGCAAAATATGCCTCCCACACCAGCCCCATACATCACAGGCACCCCGTGATATCCAGGAAGACCATACCCAGCCTGGGCTTTATAATAATTTCTGTACAAATTAGGGTCCCCATAGTTTTTTACCATCACCATTGTACTTTTACTTTTTATAAAATCTCAGTCTTCCAGGGGTGTAGGTGAAGCTTAACGATCACCTTACCAAAGTGAAATGAGACGTGTTTGTTCTGATCCATCTTTATTTCAATGCTGATTGTGTCGATGTGGCACTGACTGATGGGGACATAATGCGGGTTGTCATATGTAAAGGTGACAAACTCGTTGTTGCTCCCACGGACAGGGACGCAGCGTAGCAAAGGTACTGAAAACTTCCCAACAAGCTGATGTTCCACAATGTCCGTGTAGACATACAGCAAATTGAACCCACCAGTAATATCAGCTGGGAAGGGTGTTTTTTTAACAGAGACTCCGGGTAGCATTCCCAAAATATAGGCTAGCTCACCATGTTTATAAAAATCATAAGAGTTATCTTTAGATTTAAGTCTCACTTTCCTGAACGCTTGGTCACAGTGAATAACTAATTCGGGCGGAGCAGGATTGGTGGTAATTGTATTTTTCATAAGATCCAGTAACTCTGTGATGTTTGTATAATACCCCTGAGGCAGGCTGTACCCACTTTTTTTAGTCCCAGAAATGATTTTGAAAGGGGTGTCTCTGCTGATGTTGTTCCAGCTGTGCGGGTACTGTATTTCTGCTAAACCTATCTCCCAGTTCCCCAGCAGATCCAGAGGTTTAACCAGCTGTATGCTAAAGCTCAAGCTGGTGTTCTGCGGAAAAATGCTGGCGCAAGCGTTGCTGGGCAAAGTGATGTAAAAGTCACCATCACACATCTCAGCCTTCTGACTGAGGTCCCCCTATATGTTACAAACTTGGGAGGCTTCCACCCAGCTGTTAAATTTAGACGGCCACCCCAACCATTTCACCAACAATCACTTCTTTCTTCCCTTTCCTTTCGTTGCTAGAATTTTTTCAACCCTGTAAACTCTGTCCTGTTTGGGGTTCACTTTTTGTAGTTCTTCAGGGTGGAAAGAACCTTCTATAGGTTCGTCTTTGTAATCCTTTAGGCGGTATACAGGTGTCTGCACGTGTCTAAGGACTTCATCCACTATGAAAATCTCATCAGTGAATGATTGTTCATAACCTTTTTCAAACCTCCCTTTGGTCCTAGACACCCTCATGTGGTCTCCTTTTCTAAACACAGGTGCTGCTGGTTTTATTTTGAAATAGTTCCCGTACAGGACTTTCCACACCTGTGGAGAGTTTGAGAAGCTCATGTCAACAGGCCTGGTGTGGATAGCTCTGTGAAAACTGTGGTTGTAGCTCTTTATAAACTCTGGTAACACATCAGTGTAGAAAGAGGTGTTGTGGGCTGTAAAATACCTCCACATCTTTGATTTTAATGTTCTGTTAAACCTCTCTACCAGCGCCGCATTCACTTCACTATTCGTCACAAAATGGTGAATATTATACTGTTTTAACAGCTTGCTTAAAGACTTATTTAAAAATTCTTTTCCCTGATCAGTCTGTAATATTTGAGGAACACGGCCCTCTGTAAAAATGGCTTTAAAGGACTGAGCTATTTCACCGCCTGACTTGTCTTTTAGACCCATGGCCCAGGCATACTTTGATAATATGTCTATCACTGTTAAGACGAACTTAACCCCACCATTGGGCTTGGAAAACTGCTGCATATCCACCAAATCTGCCTGCCATTGAGCATCAATATCTGAAACAACAGTCGTTGTTTCTTTTAAAACTTCTTCTTGCCTGTCTGTGTAGGGTGTAAGCATCCTGATCTGAAAGCCAAGCAGCCACCCTGCTTCTGTTCAGAACCTTATTCTGTCTTTTGGTGGCTTCAAAAAGTGTGTTCACCCCGCCAAAACTGTCAGCTTCACCAAGAGAGTAATAAACTTCCTTTAACATAGCCTCCTGTGTAGACATGTCTGGTAACCGCTTCCCCCCACACCCACCCCATGCTAACACCTGTGTGGTGCATTCAAATGCTTGAGGACAAATTTAAACCATGGCACAAAGATACCATCTTCCAAATTCTCAACGTCTGCTTCAGGGGCCTGGGCGATAGGTCATAACTGCACCACGAGATCTAGGGCGGTTCTTGCAGCATGAAGGGTTGGGCTTTGGGGTCTGCATGGGCTGTCCTTCTGATGTCATGGACCATGTGGTATTGGTATCACACACCACGTGACTGGGGGGTGGGGTGGAGTTGCTGATGTCACACACCATGTGACTGGGTGTGGGGGAGGAGTTGCCGATGTCACACACCACGTGACTGGGGTGGGGGGCGGAGTTGCTGATGTCATGCACCACATGACTGGGGGTGAGGGCGGAGTTACTGATGTCACACACCACGTGACTGCGGTCAGGGGTTGGGGCTGGTGACATCATGCACCACGTGACCAGGGTCAGGGGGCATGGCTGGTGACACCACACACCATACATTGGGAAAGGGGGCAGGGCTAAGGGGGCGGGACTTCCGGTCCCACCCACCTGTCACATTTGCATTGAAGGTTGGTGAGCCTATATACTACTGACGTGCATGGCCTATCGGGGCTGGATGGGATGGGGTGGGTTGGCAAGGAAATGATTTGCTTGGGGGGCATTTATTGAGCCAAGGTATTACTGGAAAGAGTTGCAGCCTGGGCTGTTATCCAAGGTTGAATGCTTGTTATAACCTCCCCCCCCATCCCAATGTACAGCGATCCTGGTGAGCATGAGCGTGCTGCCAGCATTTTTTTCAAGAAAAAAACTAATTCTTGGGGCAACAGGCAGACAGGAATTTTCAAGAATAGGGAGGGGCGATAAGGCAACTTTACCTGTTTTCAGACCTATTACTATACATATTAATACTACCATTCACATTTATCATTATTGCTATTAACTCAATATAAGCCTATATGATATAATGCTATATGTAAGTCTATCTATATTATAAAAGTCAAGTAAAAGTATACTGCATACTATACTATATAGAATAGTTTTAAAAATATACTGCATACTGTAAATATAAAATAGTTTTAAAAATATAATGCATACTATAGTATATGACATAGTTTAGTTGCTGAACAGAGAGAATCATCAAGGAAATTTTGTCACGCT
>NW_005843264.1:152505-154494 GCF_000455745.1 Alligator sinensis | reverse complement strand
GCTCTTCCTCTCCTCTTCTCTTCTGCCTCTTGTCACACACACTGGGATCAGCCAGAGGCTAGCAGTGTGGGGGACTAGGATATATTAAAAATCAGAGGGAGGGAAGATAGAAAGAGTATCAGAATTTGTATTGAAAACCAATATACAGTGCACCTTCCCTCACGAATATCCACAAGTCCTGTTTACAAGAAAGTTGAACCAAAAAATTCCACCCAAAGCCCAAAAATAACCTAGGTAGGGATAGCCCTGCCACTCTACTTGGCTCCGCGGGGCCTCTGAAAGCAATAAGCATGGGGCGGTCGCACAAGTGGCAGGTCACAGGTGTCATTTACCAATGCGTAAAGGTGACTTTAGAGCTCATCATGCTGTCCTCCTTCAAATCACACATCGCAAAGCTGTGGCACTCGAAGCTTCACTGCACCCCACTTCATCAGCTTGCAGTCTTTTCAAACCATGGATTCACCTTGCTGTCCCCCCAGGGGCAAGTCTTGTCACTGGGCTGAGTCCTTCTCTGCCTCCAGTGTACTGTCACCTCACAGCCACCTCAAGCTCCCTCGTCGATAAGCTAACACGCAACCCGACCACTGCTCCCCCAATTTATAGTTGGCAGCCCCCCCCCCCCCCAGCCTCATTTTGGTGTAAAAAAGAAACCAGACAATCTGGTGCTAGGCTGCAAAAGAGTGAGAAAAGAAGGTGAGAAAGTTAGCAAAGTCTGCCTCAGCATTTTAAAATGCGCAAAAAGAAGGTAGGGGAAGCTTGTTTGCATCAGCCACTGTGGGTGCTTGGCAAAGTGCTTCTGTGCAAGCATGGCTTGTGATGGATGACATACCACACACACTGTATGGGACCCCAGGAAAGCAAGGTTTTCAGGGTTTTCTCCAAAGTCTGCCAGAAATCTGATTTTGCAAAAATCTGACACAGTCTCTGGTTATGCACAAGGCAAGTGTGCATGCATGATTTGTCAGGGATGGGGGAGACACCACACCTGTGTTCAGTTTTGCACCCCCCACTACAGAAAGGACGTGGACAAGTTGGAGAGAGTCCAGCAGTGGGCAAAAAAAAAATGGTTTTGGGGTCTGGGGGACATGACTTGTGACAAGAGGCTTAGGAAACTGAGCTGACCGAGTCTGCACAAGAGAAGACTGAGGGAGGATTTAATAGTCTTCATCTCCCTGCAGAGAGGTTACAAAGAAGATGGAGCTGGAGTTGACAGAACAAGGAGCAATGGGATGCAGTTACAGCAAGGGAGGTTTAAGTTGGATATTAGGAAAAACGTTCTCACAAAGAGGGTGGTGAAACACTGGAATGGGTTACCTAGAGCAGAGGTGAAATCTCCATCTGTGGAGGTTTTAAAACCTGGCTACACAAAGCCTTGGACAGGATGATGTATTTGGGGCTGGTCCTGCTTTGAGCAGGGGCTTGGACTAGATATGTGACCTCCCAAGGTCCCTTCCAACCCAAATTTTCAGATTCTATTGTAGCAGGCTCACCTTTCAGAGCATGGGTAGAGTCCCAGACTTGAGATCCTGCTGTTTTCATTGGTGGAGCCTATCCACCAATCAGGAGGCAGCAGGAGAAATAAAGTCAAGCCCCTTTCCTTAGGGGACAGGGAGAAGAGCTCCCCCGGACCTGATTGAAGACTGTAAACTGTCAGATCTGGAAGACTTCAGGGGCGGAGCCCTGGAGCGTATAAAAGGAGCTGCGTGCCCAGATGCAGGGAGGGACTCAAGAAGAGCAGAGCCAAGAAAAGCTGGGGAGCTCTCCCCCAGCAGGCAATAGGCCCAAGGCTCCTGAAGCCGCCACTGGAGGAGCAGCCTTGGGAGTGGTGCAAGACTGCTTGGGCTGTTGATGGTGCACAGGGACAGTGTGTGGAGACCTGGCCCTGGGAGCGGTGTGAGACGGCTTGGGCCCATCACAGTGCATGGTTTGGTGCACAAAGCCCAGGGTTTGGGAGCCACAAGCAGCGGCTCCAGGCCGCGACCCTGACCA
>NW_005843264.1:150788-152435 GCF_000455745.1 Alligator sinensis | reverse complement strand
TGGTGCACGGGGTGGTGCATGGGCCTGAGCCTTGGGAGCCAGGGAGCAGCAGAGGCTGCTTGGGTTAGCCATCCAGCATGAGGATGGCTGGCCAGAGCCTGAAGGGCCCGGCCTGTACTAAGAGAGCCCTCAGTGCTGAGCCAGGGCACGGGGAAATGGTAGTGCTGCAGTGTGAGGCCCAGCACCCAGGAGCCAACAGCAGTGGTGCAGCAGCTGAGAGGAGCTGAGCCCTCCATGCTCAGAGCAGGACACGGGGTAGGGAGGAGCCCAGCAGCACAGGAGTATTGCCCTGAGGGGTCAGGCCAATGCTCAGGATCTCGATATTGTGCTGTTAGACAGGAGGGCATGGTGTACAATTGCACATATACAAAACACACACAAATCAATCAGGTGCATACTCACGCACACTACCAGCTCAGGCACATACACATTCAAACCAGCCTAGGCACAAGCATACCTATTACCAATTCAAGCACATACACTATACACCCCAGAGGTTAGACACAGACTACTAATTTGTATATCATGCACACAATGCCATTTTTATATATATATATATATATATATATACACATACACGCTCACACTAGCAACTCAGATACATGTGCGTTCAAAATAACTAGGTTCATGCACACCTATCACCAGTTTAAGCCCATACACGCTACACACACCAAATTTAGACAGAATCAGTTACCAGTTACCACACCTGCACATCCAATACACATACATGGATTACTAATTCATATACCACACACATACACAATGATATCTATATATGTGTATTCATTAATTACACACATACCACCCACCTACACATACACACAAGTGAGTTCCTAAGTTGGGTATTGTGATCTGTATGTATGTATGTATATGCTTGGTGTACTTGGGATACCTGGGGAAAGGTTAAGGTAAGAAAGTAGAAGTGTAGGGAGTTAAAGTTACCAGGACTGGGATTCGAACTGGTAGATTACAGGGACCTGGGCTGAAGAACTGAGGCTCAGGGGTAATTTTAAGTTAATTGATCTTAATTGCTTAAAAGACAATGTCCAAAGCCTGCAGAACAGGGAAGCATGCTGGCACAGAGTCTGGAACTGGAGCCAGAGCTATGGGGGAGCTGAAAAGGTAGATGGGGCCAGGGAAAATGGGCCTTAAAGAGGGGCTCTGGGTGTGGGGAGCCAGAGGATGGCTCCAGGGCAGCTAGAGAAGTTGCAGGGAGCGGCAGTAGGTGCTTGAAGCTGGAGAAAGGCTCCAGCTGCTGGAGAAAACTGCAGGAGAGCTAAGAGGAGCTGGGAAGCTGCAGGGGGTGCGGTGGGTGTTGGGGGAGGATTACAGAAGGGGCGGGGGAAGCCTGAAAACATAGAGACGAACAGCAGAAAATCACAGGAAAAGCAGCAGGCAGCAGGGCAGCAGGAAAGCAGAGAAAGGCAGCAGAAAGTCACAGGGAAAAGGCAGTAGGAGCAGGGGAGGCTGAGAGGTGGCAGAAAAAGGGAGATGGAATTGGGAGGAGATCGGGAAACTAGCAGAGAGGGTGGGGACTGGAGCTGAGAGAGAGAGAATGAGGCTGGAATTTAAGATACGGAAGGGACTGGGATTCAGTCAATCATGACCCAACTCAGGGTTGCAAATGACAGTGGTTTTATTGAACAG
>NW_005843264.1:135700-150577 GCF_000455745.1 Alligator sinensis | reverse complement strand
GTAACCTGTGTGCTCCATGCAGGGATGTGCAGTTTCGGGTGTCTGTAACGGTGAGAGTTGCTGGTTTTGCAGGGCCTTTTGTCTTTCAAATGCTGGTCTCGTCTCTGTTGCTGGGTGAGGTCCATGGTTCCTGGATGAATCAATGCGAGGTGATGGCTCAGTCATTACAGGCCATTCAGTAGAGGCCTGCTACCATTGTATTTAAATCATTCCCAATCATTCTCATTCATCGGGGAACCAGTTTACATGGGAGGGGTACAATGAATCATATTGTTGCAACATGGGATGCCCAGGCAAAGGACAGAAGATGGAGACTTGACATATAAAATGGAAACTTGACATGACTTTGGTTCACTTACAAACACAGGCCTAAACCATACAATATCCATATGAAACAATAAAAATCAATACGAAAATTATAATAATACAATATACAACAGTAAAAATTAATACAACCCTAATAATAATACAATATAAAACAGTGGATAGCCAAAAACTTGCTACCAAAATAAAAATGTTTAAAGTTTATCCTAAGTCTGAGCTCACTTATACTTATCTATAGGGAATACAGAGGGAGAGAAAAAGTCAGAAATGGTTGGGGAAGGGGAGGGAATGCATTTTAAAATAAAAATAAATAAATAACAGAAAAACTGGGGGTTTTGCTACAGGAGAGGCCTGGAGAGGTGCTTCAGCAGAGAAGACCCCATCGAGCTGCACCCTGACCACCGCCACCTGAGGGAGCATGAGTCATTGGGGCCTTGGGTCCCACAAGGGAAAGGCATTTGAGGTGGGCAAACCCAGAGAAGGGGCTGGGTGAACAGCCCCCCGCCCAGTCAAGGCCCTAAGGGGAGGGGCCCCTGGTGCTTCCTGGACACCCCCTAAGGGACCCCATTGGAAGGAGGACTATCTCTTGCCATGGGTCAGGGACTATATTAAGGAATAGATGTTATTAAGATTGTTCATGTTTGTGCCTTATATTTTGTAATCAAAATGCTGTAGTGTGATGTTGTAAATAGTGTCATTTAGGGTTTGACCTTGGTTATTGGTTAGTGTCCACTATGTAAATATATGTATATGATATTCAGTTTTACGTTTATTTATATTATAACATAAATGTATATTATAACTTAATAAATTGTATATAGTTAAGAACTTTGGGCTTGGGCTAACTCTATAGAGGAAAATCCTTCTCACAGCACCCGCTCCTGCCTACCCATTCCATTCAACTGAGAATAGGGCACACCCTTGGGTGTACCCGGGTTACACTATGATCAGCTCCCCATTGTCAGGGTGAGACAAGGAAGGAGCTAAGATTCTGCTTTGCAGAATCTGACACAGTCTCTGGTTATACACAATGCAAGTGTGCATGCATGACTTGTCAGGGATGGGGGAAACACCACTTACACTTTATGGGAATGTTAGAATGCTTCCCTTCTCCAAACTGACTGTGACTTAGCAAAGTGGCTGCTTGTCACCCTCCTCTCCACCTCCCTCTCCCCCTGCCAGCCCCCTTACCAGGGTGCAAAAAGAGCGTGTGCACTTATTTGAAACAAAGTCAGACACAGAAAGCCAGGATAGATAACATATTTTATTGTAATTAACACAATATTGTCAGGGTTTGGTTACTTGGTCTTCCTTGCCTTCACCCCACCATCACCCTGAACCGGCCCTGGCTGCCTGAACTGCAGTGGTGGCCGCCTGGCCCTGGTGGCAGTGTTACAGCCCTCCCCTGACTCTAGTTTGGGGAGCTGGCTCAGCTGTACTGGCTAACTCCAGGACAGAGGCAACCCGAGGGGAGCTACTTGCTTTTCTGTACCCACTTTTTAAAGCGGTAATTTGGCTGGGACCTGCTTTGATGGTTGGATTTCACCATTTCAAACATCAAATCATATGACTTCATGGCCATTGTCTTCCATTCACTGCAAGAGGGCATCCTCTGACAGCATGGAGGCACAGAGTTTGTCCTGCCAGGACTCATTGTGTGACAGTCTGGCTCATGCCAACACTGCCAAAGCCTCCATTGAGGTTTCTCAGGACTGTCACTGCCTCCGACGCATATCCCTGCAGTGCTCTACTGTTGTGCAAGCTGGTGTCCGAGGTTGGGGGGCATGTCCGCAGCTGCCATCGGGTGCAGTAGCTGTTAAACAAATAAGCAAAACTCTTCCTTTTTCTTCCCCCAAGAAGAGGAAACCACACACCACCAACTACACTTCCCTCCCCCCTCCCCTGCAGTGGAGTAAATGTATTCAGGCACAGAAAGAGAACCCGCCATTTATACTGCCCAAAACAATGGCGTATGCCTCTCACCCCACCCCCGCCCCCGAAAGAGGATGGTGCCCCACCTCCAGCAACACATGAATATAAACCCGCCACCAGACCCCAAAGCACAACCAGCATGAACCCAAGCAGTGAAATACCTGGCAGTGGTAAGATGCACATTACAAGATACTTACAAGTTACCAGTCGTGCATCTTCTTGGGTCTTGGCAACACAAAATAGTGACTGAGTTCTGGGAAGAAAAACCTCATCAGCCGCATTGGTTTCTCCCCATTCCTCTTCCACCTCCAGCTCATCTGTGTTACTCCCCTGAGTCAGGTGGAACTTTGACATCAAGTGTAAGGTGACTTGCTCTTCTTTGTCCACTGGGAGCATGGAGCAGTCTCTATACTGCTCCGACATGCTCACAGTTTCACTCTCAGGGGGAGCTTCTTCTGTCGGCATGCTATCCTCCTCCTCCACAACCCCGGTGCTGAAACACTGGATACCCGGAGTGTCACCTGCATCCTTGGAGAGAATGAGGGACAGCTGGTCATAGAAAGGAGCAATTGTCTGCCCTACCACAGAGCGAGAGTTTGCATATTTAGCATGGTAAAACACAGATCTCAGGGCTGTGATCTTGCACTGGACCTGGGTCCAGTCATGATTGTGTCCTTGCGCCTGCATTGCTTTTGCAATGGAGACATAAACAGGCTTATTCCTCCTATTTTCCAGACTGTCTATGATAGTTTGCTTTGACCAAATGTCAATTAAGTCTTGCAGTTCTTCCTAGGGTCCAGTTGGGTCCATGCATGTTGGAGGTATCAGCTTCCTGCTCCGAGACCACCACACTGCTGGCCTTTGCTTTCTGAGGCATGGTGAAGCAGCTAATGGGCAACAGCAAGTGACTGGAAAAATTTGGAGGTCTGCTTTATACAAATGCCGCCAAAATTTAAATGATTGTGAAGCCATCCTCTCTGTCTGACAAGAACACCAAAAAGTGAAGCACCCTTTTACTAACAAGAAATTTGTTGATGGGCCTGAACATGGGCTATAGAAGGCCATTAGGATGGCTGCTCAATGCCCAGGAATGTTGCCAAAATCGATTCACATCTGCCCTTCCTGCTTGTGTTTTGGCCCGTCGTCCACTAGTTAGTGCCACAATGAAGGCCTTTATATTATTGCTGAATAAAATAATTTTATTGCAGAATTTAATTGTTTTTGCAGACCTCACAAATGTATTCAGCTGTCTGGTCCTACATGTACAGGAGAGAACTATTGCAAAATCTTCTGTTTGCAACTCTTAATTACAACTTGTCTTGAACAAAGACTTGATGCATCAGAACATCAAGGCTGCACAAATGCCCAGTGCCCTGGGGCTAGCTGTTGAAAAACCAGTGGTTACCTATAGAATGCAGCTAGGTAGACAGAGCCCAACCCCCATCTTGCCCCCCGCTGGTATGGGGAATGGTGATAATGTGTGAGATCTCACAAGTGGCTGCTGACAGAGGAGCGGGCAAATGGAGAATCAGGACGAAATGTGTGAGGAATGGGAAGTGGAGAATGTAGAGGAAAGCAGTGAAAGCTCCTCCAACTTGGGCAATCTGGAGGATATGGGTGAGCAGAAGGAGAGGATGGTGGAACAAGAGGAGGAGAGGATGGTGGTGCTGAGATGGATGAGAATAATGATGGCTCACCACATTAGCATGATAGCATTTTCAGCATTTGCAGTGGTAGCAACTATGCAAGCTTTCATAACAGTGCAAAAAGGAAAATGGACATGTACCGAGTTCTGGTGGGAAAACAAAATGGAATGCGAAGATGCAATGGAACAGGACTGTTGAGAAAGCTCAGGAGCAGCATCCACATTGTCGGGGCCCACAAGAGCAGCTCAGACTGGTGGGTGCGAATTGTGCTGACCACTTGGAACAACCAGCAGTGGCTGGAGACATTCCTAATGACCAGGGAGATGTTTTATCATATTGTCTCGATGCTAGAGCCCCACATTGTGAGGCAGGACACCAGCATGCTTCGGGCCATCCAGCTGGACAAAAGTGTGGCAAGGGCCATCATGAAACTGGCCACCCCATGCAGCCTCCACTACATCATGAACCAGTTCAGAGTGGCTCTCTGCATGACTAGGGTGGTGAGTCATGAGGTATGCCAGCTGCTAAAGGACATCGCCACGGACAAATTTATCTGCCTGGGAAATCTGTAGCAAGTCATAGATGGCTTCAAGGACGAGGAGTTTCCTAACTGTGTGGGGGCTCTAGACAGCACGCACATCCCAGTGCTGTGCCCTTTGGGGAGCAGGAGGTCATTCACAAACAAGAAATGATATGCCTCTGTGATCCTGCAAGCCATGGTGGACCACCGGGGCTGGTTCATGAACATTTTTACTGGGTGGGCCAGAAGCGCACATGATGCACACATGTTCAGAAAGTCTTCTCTCCCTGGCATCTTGGAGAAAGGACACTACACACCCGGAGTCCAAGAGACAGTAATCCACAGTACTGCTGTTCCCCTGGTTATATTAGCGGACGCTGCCTACCCACTAAAACCCTGGCTCATGAAGCCTTATGGAGGGAATGTTATGGACCTGCAGAAGCTACTTTTTAACTACCGTCTGAGCAGCTGCAGGATGGCTATTGAATGTGCCTTTGGCTGACTGAAAGGAGATTGGGGGGCACTTATGTGCTAGCTCAAGCAGAAGCAGAAAATATAATGGCCTTTGTAGTGGCAGCCTGCATGCTCCACAACATCTGTGAGACCCATGGAGAGGTTTTCAGGGAGTCCTGGGCTGAAGAAGCATGACAGGCAGTGGCCAGACAGACATGTGGCCAGGCAGCACAGGGACTGAGGAGATATCCACAAGGAGAAGCTGGTCAAGTGGCACTTGTATGAGACTCTCTAGCAGCACATATTTCTGACAGCAACTAGCAGTGCTCTTTCTTTTCAGTACAATAAATTCTTTTACAATTTACAACTAAACATCTGCGTCTGTCTTCAGGGGTGTGCAGTGTAGTTGACAGGGAGTGGAGGGGAGGGGGGCAAGGTGGACTGGGGTAGGGAGCTGCTGCTTTGGAGGCTGGCATTGTTGGGTTTTTTGGGGTGGGGAGGGTCGCTCATTACACACTGGCACCTACTGTCCCATGGGCAGCAGGGTCAAGTATTAGGGCTGTGCAAAATTTTGCCAGGTGTTTCATTTCGATACTGTTTCGACTTGTTTCGAGCTCGAAACAGTGAAATCGAAATGAAACAAAAGGCTTTGAAACAGCCTCAAAATGAAATGAGGGCAGTCAAAACATTTTGAAAGTTGTGAAACATTTTGAGTTTCGAAGCTGCGCTTGCTTGCAGGGAAACAGAAAATAAGGAGAGGGAGGGGGAAGAGGGAGGAAAGACTGTTCTGTTATTGACATGTGCAGTTGGCCAGTCACTATGATCCTTCCCTGAGGTCCCTTCCAATCCCAGTGCTCTGGGGAAGGGATGGAAAAAACAGGATAAAAAGCAGTATTGTTTGAACTGAGTTGCTTTCTGCCTTGGGGTGAGTTACCGAGCTGTGTCTTCCAGAAGCTCAGCAAAATCAGACAAAGGCTATCATTTCCTACTTGTTAGCCTGTTCCTAGCAAGTGAGATTCATCAATACCTTTTGCTTTCTACCCTTTTATTTTATTATTATATTCATTCCTTTCAATTTATTCTGCCCCCCAAATCTTTTTGTTTTTGTTAGTCTATTTTGATTCTTTTCTCCCAGAAAAGAAATCCGTGCTTTTTCTCACAGTGCGCATTCCATTCACTGTGCAGGGAAGCACAGCATATACTGAATATTATAATACAGAATTTATTCAGGAACACATACTACATACATTTATATATTTTATTCATTACATAAATACATACATACATTACATAAATACACATACATATACAATTATCTACATATATTACATAAATCAGATTACATTACAGAAGAACACACAGATTTTCCATCACACCAAGGCAAACACACTATGAGACACACCATGAAGCGTGCTGGAAAGGCACCTGGCAAGCCTTCAGGGAAGGACAGAAGAGGAGGTAGAGGGAGAGCTATAAGTTCCCCCACACCCAAACTGAGAGACAGCCTCTTTCCTACAACTAGCAAGCATGAGGCTTCCAGTTCTACAGGCAGAAAAGAGAGGGGAACAGTGCCATTGCCTGTGCCAAGTCTGCAGCCCTCCAAGAGCAGCAGCCATAACACCCCCCCCCTACCATGACAACAAGCAGCACCAGCATGACAGTGTCCTCCACCCCCATTTTACTTCCCATGCTGAGCCTTCCAGTGCCAGAGGAAGAGCTGGAGATGGAGCTGGAGCTGAGTGCCATAGCAAGGAAAATTCTGGGGAAAGTGGGGGAATCATCTGAGTTTGTGAGTTTGTGCTCCACACCCCTCAAGGTTCCCTTAGAGCCAGGTCTTCTTCCTCAGAAGGGACTTTGGAGGAGGCTGAGATAGAGGTTGTGGAGACAAGTGGCTCAGCTGAGTCCGCTCCTCCTGTCGCTGTGCCTCTGTCTGCTGAGGAAGGGGAAAAGGCAGCATCCACACATGCACCCGCACCCCAGAAGCAAGCGAGTAGTGTGGTCTGGGACCATTTTGAGCTGGCAGATGATCTCACATATGCTATCTGCCTGCACTGCTGAGCCAAAACCAGTCAGGGCAAAAGAACAAAACACATGAGCACCACAGGGATGCTGATGCATCTCCGCAGGCATGACCCCCTTGCCTTTGCTCCTCCTCAGCATGGCACCAGTGGAAGTGAACCCAAAAAGAAGTCCCCCTCTCACTCCAAAGCCCCTGTCCCCCCAAAGCAGAGGCAGGCCACCCTGAAACAGTGGGGGAAAGGCGGGTGGACAGAAAGGGGGGGCGAATTCCAAAGGCGAGCAGGATCACCCAGAGCACTGGGGAGATACTTGCTGTGGATGACAGCCCTTCTCCTTAACTGAGCAGCCAGGGTTCAGACGGCTCATGACACTCGTGGCCCCATCATACAAAGTTCCTACATGCACCACCTTCAGCAGAATGGTGGTTCCCTCCCTGTATGAGGCATTCAGGGAATAATTGAGGGAGGAGCTGTGCAAGGTACATCCTCAGGTGGCCTAAAACTTCACCTCAGACATCTGGAGCAGCTGGGGTGGAGATCATGCTGCTGGGAATTTGTAAATTCTCTTTGAGGATCAGTCCTGAGAGATTGGAGACAGGTGGCATTCCTATCTTTGATAGATTTTCAGTGTGCGCTCATTCTGGTGTGCAGTTGTTGCTTGGTGTCTCCTATGTATTTTCCATCAGGGCACTTGGTGCCCTGATGATGGAGATACGTACTGTGAAGATATCTCCATTCTGGAGATATTGTTGGCAGGTTTTGCGTGGCTTGTCATAGATTTCATAGATTTCATAGACATCAGGGCTGGAAGGGACCTCGGAAGATCATCGAGTCCAGCCCCCCGCCCAAAGGGCAGGAAGTCAGCTGGGGTCATAGGATCCCAGCAAGATAAGCATCCAGTTTCATCTTGAAGGAAATAATGAATGTCAGTGGAAGAATGCAGCAGTTGAAAGCTTCACCAAAGCTGAAGCTCCCTGGGAATGCAGAAGATGACGGAAGTTGTCAGAGGCCTATAATGTGTCAGGGATGTACTTGGTAGCTGTGTCGGTCTGAAACAAAAAGGAATACAAAAATCTAGAACTCTTGGTTCCAAAATAATACCTTTTATTAGACCAACTGAGAAATCACAAAAAAATAATCTTTTTCTGCAAGCTTTCGGGCTCAAAGGTCCTTTATCAGGCTCTGGGAAAAGTATAGATGGTAACCACTAATGTTGTATTTCAGAGGCCTATAAAGCATTATTGAGTCTGGGGAGACTGGGGAGGAATTTGATAATAGTCTTCAAATACCTGCAGGGCATTTTATAGAGAGGATGAAATCTTGTGGTCAATGATGACCCCCAAGTCTCTTTCTTCCATAGTGTTGGCCAACATAGCACTGCCGAGCCTATAAGGATGCTGCGGGTTTTTTTCCCCAAGGTGGAGAACCTTGCATTTATCGGCGTTGAACACCATCAGATTCTCGTCCGCTCACTTGCTGAGCCTGTCCAGGTCAGCCTGGATCACCTGCCTGTCTTCTGGTGTGGATGCTTTGCCCCAAAGTTTGGTGTCATTGGCGAACTTGGCCAGTCTGCTTCTGACTCCAGTGTCCACATCATTAATGAAGATGTTGAACAGTATGGGTCCAAGGACAGAGCCTTGGGGGACCCCACTGGTCACAGGACACCACGATGAGTGACTTCCATCAATTACTACCCTCTGGGTCCGACCCCGGCACAGAAACTCATGGACTTAAAATAGACATTGGATTTCTGACACACTACAACCTATCGGACATCTGACTCCCCAGGTACCTCTCCACTTTTACCTGTGTTGCTACATCCTCCTTCCCCGCCACCCCAGCCTGCACTTCACCCCCTGATGCCTCCATTTCCATTTTCACTCTCTGGCTTTCTTGCCTGCATTGCATGCCAGCCTCTGGCTTCTTTACTATTCCTTCCAGTGTGGGCAAGGAGAGCCCCAGGAGAGGGTGGCATTATTGGGAAGCCCCAGGGCGGGCGTGGTGAGCCCCAGGAGAGGACGTAGCATCACTGAGAAGGCCCCAGAGCGGGGGCAGCATTGTAGATAAGGCCCCAGAGAAGAGGGCGCAGAGTGAGATAGGGCCGTGGAGAGCCCTAGCACTGGAGGGAGTGCATTAAGGAAGGAAGGCCCAGAGAGAACAGGAAGGGGCCAGATAGTGATAGACCTGAGTCAATGACTATTCCATCGGCAAGGTGTGGACTGCGGTGTAGGGGAGGAAACGGAGCCGCAGATAGCGCCCCCTGGCAGCAGAGCAGTACAAGGGCAGCCTCCCACTAATTAACACCAATTAATCAATTAACAACAAGGCATGGCAGGAGAGTAGGCGGGTGGTTGCCCCCAGGAACAGGTGTGCGGGCCACGTTTAGGTCAGCCCAGATCGTGTACCTGTCACATATAGTTTCGACTAAATGAAATGGAACAGTGCTTCTAAACAAAACAAAATGAAACATCAAAAGGAAACATTGTTCTCTTAGAACAGCGAAATGGAAGTCAAAACCAAACGGTGCTGTTTCGCATAGTCCTACTCTCCAGTACCGTCCCAGAGGTGGGGTGCAAGTCTGAGTCTTAATAGGGCCATAATGGTGTTGTAGGCCCAATGGTCCAGGGAATATGCAAGGTTTGTTAGGCAGTATCTTTTATTGGACCAACTATACAATGGGTTGAGATGTTAGGCAATACAGATAGCAGAATATGGTTCTATCCCAGATCTGAGGAAAGGCACTGTGTGAAGGCACTGTTTGATCTCCCTGGTGAAAGGTGGGGAGGTGCCATACTCTTCAGCCACCACATGCACGAACACAGTCCTGGCTGGGGAAAGCCCAGACCCGTCACATCTTTGACAGGCCTGAGGCTTGCTGGTTGCAGTGGAGTTGTGAGACTCCAGGTGAGCTCAGCTTAGGTGCCTAAGATGCCAGCTTTCGGGTTGAAAAACCCTTTGTCAGGCTGAGGAAGCACCTGCAGTTAGTGTGTGTGCTCTTCCTGAATGGAAGAAATAGTAAAGAAGCCAGAGGCTGGCATGCAATGCAGGCAAGAAAGCCAGTGAGTGAAAATGGAAATGGAGACGTCGGGGGGTGAGGGACAGGATGGCTTGGGGGAAAGGGGGATGTAGCAGGTAAAAGTGGAGGGGTACCTGGGGAGTCAGATGTCCGGCAGGTTGTAGTGTGTCAGAATTCCAATGGGTATATTGAGTCCATGAGTTTCTGTACCTAGGCGGTTGATGAAGTGCAGTTCATAGACTTGCCTGTGAAAAGTGGGTTGTAAATTCCCTTTGAGAATCAGGCCTGAGAAACTGGAGACAGGTAGTTGGGTGTTCTTCTTTTTGATAGATTTTTGGTGTGCACCGTTCTGGTGTGCAGTTGTTGCTTGGTGTCTCCTACGTATTTTCCATCAGAGCACTTGGTGTCCTGATAGAGATATGTGTTGTATTGTGAAGATATCTCCATACTGGAGATATTGTTGGCAGGTTTTGCATTTCGTGTCATAGTTTCATAGTTTCATAGTTTTAGGGTCGGAAGGGACCTAATAGATCTTCTAGCCCGACCCCCTGCCAGGGCGGGAGAACAACAAAAGAACCCTAAACAAAAAATGGGACTCAAATGAGTCCAGCCAGGTAGGTATCCAGCCTCCTCTTAAAGATCCCCAGGGCAGGGGCCAGCACCACCTCCCTTGGAAGTTGGTTCCAGCTCCTAGCCGCCCTAACTGTGAAGTAGTTTTTTCGGATGTCCAATCTGTACCTCCTCTCCATCAACTTGTGCCCATTACTCCTTGTTATGCCAGCGGGGGCTAGGGGAAACAGCGTCTCCCCCAAACCCTTCTGGTTCCCCCTAGTGAGTTTATAGACGGTCACCAGGTCCCCCCTCAGCCTTCTCTTGTGGAGGCTGAATAGGTTCAAGTCCCGCAGTCTCTCACTGTAGGGTCTGCCCTGTTGTCCCCGGATCATGCGGGTGGCCCTCCTCTGGACCCTCTCCATGTTGTCCACATCCCTCCTGAAATGGGGCGCACAGAACTGGACACAATACTCCAGCTGCGGCCTGACCAGCATCGCATAGAGGGGGAGGAACACCTCCCTGGCTCTACTCGAGATGCACCTGTGGATGCACGACAAGGTCCGGTTAGCCCTGCCAACCATGACCTCGCATTGTCGGCCCATGTTCATCTTGGAGTCAATAATGACACCAAGATCCCTTTCCGCCTCCGTGCTCTCAAGTAGGGAGCTCCCCATCTTATAAGTGTGCTGCTGGTTCCTACTACCCAAGTGCAGCACCCTGCACTTGTCCGTATTGAAACACATCCTGTTCCTGTTTGCCCACCCCTGTAACCTATCCAGATCCTTCTGCAATCTCTCTCTCCCTGCTAGCGTGCTCACCTCCCCCCAAATTTTGGTGTCATCAGCGAATTTAAACAGGTTGCTTTCCACCCCAACATCAAGATCGCTGATGAAGAAATTGAACAGCGCAGGGCCCAGGACCGAGCCCTGAGGGACTCCACTACCCACCTCCCCCCAAGTCGAATAAGATCCATCCACCACCACCCTCTGAGTGCGACCCTTCAGCCAATCTGCAATCCATCTGACCGTGTAGGCATCTATGCCACAGTCGCCTAGTTTACTAATTAGGATGGGGTGAGAGACGGTGTCAAAGGCCTTGCTGAAGTCCAGAAAGACTACATCCACCGCGACACCTGCATCCATGGCCTTTGTGACCTGATCATAAAAGGCAATCAGGTTGGTCTGACATGATCTCCCCCTAATAAATCCATGCTGATTGCCCCTGAGCATCATCTCGGATGCCGGCCCATCACAAATGTGCTCCTTGATGATCTTCTCAAAGAGTTTCCCCAGGATTGAGGTAAGACTGACGGGCCTATAATTGCCCGGGTCCTCCCTTTTCCCTTTTTTGAAGATGGGGACCACATTAGCTACCTTCCAATCGTCTGGCACCTGGCCCAAGCACCACGATCGCTCGTAGAGCCGTGCCAGGGGCCCTGCAATAACCCCAGCCAGCTCCCTCAGCACCCTGGGGTGGAGAGCATCCGGACCCGCTGACTTGAACGCGTCCAGCCCCTCCAGAAGCTCTCTAACCCGGTCCTCCCCAACCTGAGGTCTGAAGGCGATCCCCTCGCGTCCGGCTTCTATCACAGCAGGGAAGTCCCGGTCCCTGCACAAGAAAACGGAGGTGAAGAATTGGTTAAAGAGGTCCGCTTTATCCTCTGACGCAACCACCAGATTGCCCCGCATATCCTGCAGGGGCCCCACATTACCCGGCGCCTTCTTCATCCTCCCAATATATTTGAAAAAGGACTTTTTGTTATCCTTAATCCTGGACGCTAATCCGAGCTCTATCTCCGCCTTGGCCTTCCTAACAGCCCGCCTGCAGGCCCGAGCAGAGGAGGTATACTCCTCTTTGGAGATTACACCCCCCTTCCACCGGGCGTACGCCACCCTTTTGGCAAGCAGGCATTCCCGGACACCCTTGGTGAGCCAGGGGGGCTTTTGGACACTCCTGCCCGCCTTGCTTCTTGTCGGGATGGACACCCCTTGGGCCCCGAGTATCGTTTCCTTAAGGAACGACCACTCCTCTTGGACGCTGAGTTCCTCTGCCCTCAAGGACCCCAGTTCCTCTCCCACTAATCTCCTCATCTCACTGAAGTTGGCCCTCCTGAAGTCTAGGGCCACCACCTTGCTGCGGGCCCTTGACACTCTACGCTGGATGGTGAATTCCAGCACGCGATGATCACTATTGCCCAGGTGGTCAAGAACCTGGAGGCCTCTTACCAGGTCGTCGCCTGCGGCCAGGACCAGGTCCAGCAGGGCATCTCCTCTGGTGGGACTGTGCACCTCCTGAATCAAGTGGAGGTCCTGCAACTCGGCCAAGAACCTCCTGGAGCGGTCCATCCCGGCTGACTGCTCCTCCCAGCAGATGTCCGGGTAATTAAAATCGCCCATGACAACTACATGTCATGGCATGGCCTGGATCCATTTGGTGTGTTTTGGGCTGCAGGAAGTTGGCTTCTGGTGTTGAGGTTAGTGAGGTTCAGTGCTTGTTTGAATTTACAAACCACTTTTCTCAGACAAGCCTATGAACTGCACTTCATCAACCTCCTAGGTACAGAAACTCATGGACTCAGTATAGACATTGGAATTCTGACACACTGCAACCTATCGGACATCTGACTTCCCAGGTACCTCTCTACTTCTACCTGCGCTGCTACATCCCCTTTCCCCAGGAACAGTACACACACCAACTGCAGGTGCTTCCTCAGCCTGACAAAGGGTTTTTTAACCCCAGACCTTGCTAAGATATATTTCTCCAACTATTCAGTTGGTCTACTAAACAATACTAGATTGACCCAAAGAACCTTGTCTGCCAGTGCCATGTCCTTAGACTAACACAGCTACAACCTACACCCCTAGCACCTGTTCCCGGTCAGCTGACTGGAAGGACGCAGGGCCCTGGGCACATCTAAGCCCCAGGGCTGGGGCTGGGGCTGGCAGGGAGAGTTCTCTGGCAGCTGGGGGAAAAGAAGCTCCTGCAGGAAAGGAAATAAAGGCTCTGTGACAGTTTGGCTGCTTGAGATGCTAGTGCTATTGTGCTGCTTACTTACCTGTTATTATTTAAAGCGGTAGACCAAGTTGAGGCTGTAGTGGAGGAAGAGACCTCATTGGGGCACACTACCATGTCATGTAGAGGCCCCATCACCAGTGAGGGTGCACCTTAACATACACACAAAATCACACATCATGAGTTTTGCTTATCAGCAGGTTGAGGTTCAGTTTCTGAGAAAACCCTGCACCTCTATCCTTGAAACATGGCAGGCTTCATGGCCTCAAAAGGGGCTATCCTCCCTGCTGGTTTTATTCAAATCCGGCAAGAAATGACAAAGCTATAGGCCTTTTATAGCCTATGGGTGAAACGTCGAAACAGCATCGAAACAGCGAAACAGTTTCAACTAAATGAAATGGAACAGTGCTTCAAAATGAAATGAAACTTTGAAATGAAACACTGTCCCACTGAAATGGCAAAACGGAAGTTGAAATGAAACGGTGCTGTTTCGCACAGCCCTGTTAAGTATACCTGTCCTTGTTGGGGTGGGGGGCGGATGGGGGATGATTGAACAGCATGAAGTGGGGCAAGGGGTATATTATGCCCCAAGCCCAAGAAGAACCCACCATTAAAAAAAAAAAGTTCACAACACATCTCCAAAAGATGTTTGCAGCACCACTGTCATGTCTCCATGGAAACTATCCCAAGCCCTGGCAGCTTGGGAATGATGGGAAATGTAGTCCAAGGCCAGAAAAGCTCGCCTTCCACCATCAGTTGCAATTTCACCCAACTGGAGCAGCAACACCCACAATCACCCACCCACTTGCTATTCCCAGCCCCGTACACTTATCACTTAATGCAGGCCCCTGGATCTGGGGATGACGTAATCGGCGACCTAGTGATCAATGGAAAGCTGGGTGACAGCGTCCACGAGCTGATCACCATTACCATCCGCCATAAAGCTGGCAAGTCAGTCATTATCACTGAAGTCCTTGACCTCAGGAAAGCTGACTTTGACAAGCTCAGGAGGCTCATCAGTGAGGCCCTAAGGGACCACGACCCCAGGGGGAGGAGAGTTCAGGAAGACTGGTTGCTTCTCAGGGGAGCAATCCTCAATGCACAAGCTAATTCTATTCCATCTTGGAGGAAAGGCAGCAAGAGGACACAGCAGCCCCCCTGGCTCTCCAGGGATCTAGCAGACCTCCTGATGCTAAAAGAAAGGCCTACGAAGGATGGAGGATGGGATTCACCTCCAAGGAGGAATATTCTGCACTGGTCCGGTCCTGCAGGGAGCAAACCAAGAAAGCCAAGGCTGCAACTGAACTCTAACTAGCTTCGCGCATCAAGGACAATAAAAAGTCCTTTTTCAGATATGTGGGGAGCCAGAGAAAAAGCAAGGGCAACACTGGACCCCTGCTGACC
>NW_005843264.1:130435-134740 GCF_000455745.1 Alligator sinensis | reverse complement strand
GGCCTTAGTGAGGCCGCAGCTGGAGTACTGCGTCCAGTTTTGGGCTCCACAATTCAAAAAGGATGTGGAGAAGCTTGAGAGAGTCCAGAGAAGAGCCACGTGCATGATCAGAGGTCAGGAAAACAGACCTTACAATGACAGGCTAAGAGCTATGGGGCTCTTCAACCTGGAAAAGCGCAGGCTCAGGGATGATCTGATGGCCACCTATAAGTTTATCAGGGGTGACCAACAGCATCTGGGGGAACGTTTGTTCACCAGAGCGCCCCAAAGGATGACAAGGTCAAACTGCAAGACTGTTTCAGGCTGGACATAAGGAAGAATTTCTTTACTGTCCAAGCCCCCAAGGTCTGGAACAGCCTGCCACCGGAGGTGGTTCAAGCACCTACATTGAACACCTTCAAGAGTAAATTGGATGCTTATCTTGCTGGGATCCTATGACCCCAGCTGACTTCCTGCCCTTCGGGTGTGGGGCTGGACTCAATGATCTTCTGAGGTCCCTTCCAGCCCTAATATCTATGAAATCTATGAAATCTGTGCGCCAGATAACAGGAGGCTGCTGCTACCGGGAAGTGTCACGAGTTTTGCTTTCAAGCATTTGAGGTACATTTTCCGAGAAACCTCTGCACCTATCACCTTGAAACTTGGCAGGCTTCATGCCCTCAGAAGAGGCTAACATCCCTGTAATTTGCATCTGAATCAGGCAATAAATGACAACATTTTAGGCATTTTCATGATTCCTCATTATAGCTTATGGGCAAAACGCCAAAACAGTGAAATAGTTTCAACGAAACGAAACAGCACAGTGCTTCAAAATGAAACGAAACACTGTCCCTTTGAAATGCTGAAACAGATGTAAAAAAAAAACGATGGTCTTTTGCACAGCTCCAATGCTTAAGTGTTTTCAAGGTCAGGGCCATCATTTGTTTTTAGGAACCAATTACGCTTTAAATAATATATGGGAAGAAATGAGTGCTCATGAATATGCAAGACCAACATACAAGGCTGTAAGACACTGACAGACAGGCCCAGGCAGTTGGAAGCAGTTGAGTATTGCTCACGCAGATATTGACGCAGCTTGCGCCACTCTCCTTATTTACATCTGCTTTTAATTTACATCACTGTATTTCTGATTCTCATGAACAGCATGCTCCTTCTCCACTGAGTAACTCCACTGATGTTAACAGAGCTACACTGAGCACATCCAAACATACATTAATGCATCATAATTACTGCCCATTAATTTTAGTACTTGTAATAGCAGGTACAAATGGAATGTGCAGTAACTGGTGCTACTGAGCAGTAGCCCCAGAGCACGCCTTTTTAGTGATGCTATTGCACAGTAAGCTAATTCTACTGCATATTAGCACATTAGCATGGCTTTTGCCATGACTTGCTAATGCGCAGTAGAATTAGTCTACTGCACATTTAGTGTCTCGTGTAGACGGGCCCACTGTTGTGTAAATGATTTGAGGCAAATCAGTTCTGTGAACTGCTCCTAATGGCTTATCTATGTCACTGCAACTGAGCCAAATTCTGCCTCCTCCCCACCCCATCCAAAGCCCTCTTGCACCCATCCCTGCCAACCTGCAATCTGTCTCTTAACATTTAAATATTTAAATGTTGCAGCGTTTTGTGAGTGTTAAATGGTTATTAAAGCAAGATGCAGACTGGTTTGAAGTACAGCCATGAAACAATGAGGCCCTTTCCCTTTGTAATGATTCTGACAGATGGTTCAGAGTGCTTTGATCTGCTTGAGGGTTATAAAGGCTGCATTTTACTTCTGACTTTTGCAGCTAGACCAAAATCCCAGAGTAAAGCTCCTTCTCTTTAATGCTAATTCAGAATGTGAACGATAGCTGCTAGCAAATGTAGCATCCTGCTATGGTGTTCTAAAAAAACTTCTGCCCTTAAGAAGTGTCAAAAGAAATGAGATATAGAACAAATAAATCAGCTTGGTTTCCTAGGGCCCATGAACTGAAGGGAGCTGACATACTCTCCAGTAGAGGCCAGCAGACCAGTTACTCAGCACTTGTAGGAATAAGAGTTGAATATCTTATACCCTGCAACAAAACATTTTGAAAATGGATCCTATTACAGCTAGACATTTCATTATATAGTTCAAATAAGCTGCATTCAGAACACCTATCCTCTACAGCAGTTGATACTCAATAAATTTGAGTCCTCAGATCCATCCATCCATCCAGGTGCGATAAGAATAAAATTCAAGCACCTAATCTGTAGCCATTTCTGAATATTTTTGCCATATAGCTTCACCTGGCAACTAGATGGCTTCCTCTATGAAGATGCCCTAATCTACTGGTTGTTATTAAAAACTGCAAACACAGCACTGTGATGTGTTCCTAGAAATGAGAGTTGCCTAACCTGCATGCAAATAATGCTTAGCAAAATGTTTTTGGTAAGGTGTTTAAGCCAGGGTGTGAAAGCAGCACTGCCTGGTGTGGACATCGTGCACCAGGCTGCTGGGGAAGTGAAGCCTTCTGCAAAGCTGGGCTTAGCAGGTTTGTCAGCACAGTGCCACAGTAGTCTCAGAAGGCACGCCCTTGGTACCTTGTCAGCACACTAGCATGGGAACCTTTTAGTGCAAGGACTGTTCCCCTTACTTGGTGTTTCTACACCTCCACAGTTAGGGAGGTTCAAATCAGTGTTCAGGACGTCTTGTGTTTCTGGATGAAAGGCAAACTATAAACATTACCCCTGCTCTGAAAAGAAACTAAAATCACATCCCAAGGCTCCAGGAATTTGTCTACACTGGGGCAGAAGGGGATTCTGTTTTGTCACTAAGGAAATAAGACCCCCCCAACCTGTTCCACATGTATCAGTCCTAGATATGAAGCACCAAGGATGCTCAGGAGGTGTCTCTGGCCCCACAGCCAAGACCTGTATCTCTAGTGTATGAAAGAGCAGCAGCTTGAGGGTCCCTCACTGCCTCCTTTCCTAGATAGGTACATGAAGAGAGGGAGCTGGTGGGCAGGGCTTATTTCCTCAGCAACAAGATGAAGCCAGTTGCCACCATGAGATAGACACACTCTGTGGGTGAGTCTACACATGAACTTTAAGTGCATTAGCCTATTTTAATGCACATTAAAGTGTCACAAAAAACCCATGCACTTTCGCTACCCATTGAAGCCTTTCTATATTAAATTGGCAACGAATGAAATAGCTCTATCAGCTGTACTGCTACAAAAAAATTCAGACAGTAAACTAGTACCCATAGCTTATGAATCCCGCAAATTGACAGGTCCAGAGATTAATTTTAACCAGTGTGAATGAGAGTGCCTGGCTGCAGTATGGGCTGTTCAAAAATTTGAAGGACTCACAGAGATGGTCCCAGTAATCATTCAGACACATCACTCACCCTTAAAGTACATTTTGTCAGGAAACCTGACAGGGTCTAAAGTGTCCAACACCCGGATCGCCCAGTGGGCATTGTTCCTGACTGGACGGGGAGTTGGACATGAAACCCAGTCTAAGGTGGATATGCTCCCCTATGCCTTGTTAATAGAAGGCACTACTCACCAGTGCCCTGGTATAGAGCCTTGCCAAGGGAACACAGGGGTCACTGAGGCTCCACCGCTGGAAGAAAACCCAGCAGTGGAGGATCAGCCTACCCATGTGTGGTTTACAGTTGGGAGCTCTAGCTTTGAAAATGGAAAGCGGTTTACTGGATATGGAGCGGTGAATTTGAAAAATGATCAGATAGGGGGTCCCTTGCCAGCAGGGTACTCAGCCCAAGCTGCTGAAGTACGAGCCCTGAGGGAACTCCTTGAACAGTATAACCCACCTGAAGGGAAATTGTGGATCTACACTGACTCTGACTTCTGTGCTAAGGCTCTGCTATACTGGATATATAATTGGAACAAAGCTAATTGGCATGCCGCTGATGGCAAAAAAATTGCACAAAAGGGTGATTGGCAGGCAATTTGGGGATGGATTCAAAGGCATCCATCCTCACTATACATTCGACATGTTAAAGGTCATCAAAAGGCTGATACTTTAGAAGCCAAAATGAACCAATTAACAGATGCTACAGCAAAGAGAGGAGCACGGGGAGACATTGCCATGGTGCAAACCCGGTCCTCAAGCCACCAAAATTGGAAGATTCAGGAGGAGTATGCTGTTCATCAGGAAACTGGGTACCACCTCCAGAGTATAGAGAGGAAATCATAACTGCTTGTCACAGCCTCAGGCACGAGGCATCTGAAGCCACAACAGCTAGGGTGCAGGAAATTGCCTACTGGCCAGGGATGTCCAAAGATGTGAAGGTGTGGGTGCAGAAGTGCTTGC
>NW_005843264.1:127515-130276 GCF_000455745.1 Alligator sinensis | reverse complement strand
GGCACATTCCTCACCACCCTCAGGCATCTGGGCAGGTAGAGCGAATGAATAGGACAATTAAGGAGTCATTAAGGAAGGTGGTAAATCAAACAGGTACAGACTGGCATCTTAAGCTTCCTTTGATCTTAGCTGCTCTCCGGAGTGGGAACCAGCCTCCAGCCCTACCAGATCCTATTTGGCAAGCGGATGGCTCTAATACCTACCAGGCTTATCCCATACCCAGACAATCTGGACAATCCACAGCCCACAGAAATTACTGAATGGGTGAAAGAGCTCCCATATCGTTTGAGACATCAGGAGTTGCAAATTAATGAAGCTATTCAGCAAGCTCGGCTGCGGATGGACAGGCAGCTCGAACAGCTTCCCAGGTTTTGGGAAATTGGACAGTCAGTCATGTACCTTAGACTCACCCCAAAGGCACATGTCCTGGAGTCCAAATGGATCAGACCCTTCACTATTATCAATCGATTAAGCCCAACTGTGGTCCAAATTGATAAAGGGGAATCAGGAAAATGGGTACATGTGTCCCAGCTGAAATTGCTTAAGGGGGTGGAATAGATCTAACCCTGAATCTAGCCTTGTTAACAGGATTCCTGGTGTCATGAGGAGAGCATCCCAGTGACCCAGCTTGGAGAAGAGAAAAAAAAAAGAAGTGAGCCACCAACCACCTGACCCTCGAGGAACAGAGTAACCAATCTTTTAATCCTGCCGGCCACCCTTCTTGGCTAGCAGGAAAATACTTAAGTAAACTTAGTAGCCAGACTTCATGATAATCCTATGCTGCCGGTACACTAGGACATATTCCACCTACCAATAGCTTAGCTCCCCTCAAGACATCCAATATGTCCACCCTTTCAAAATCCTTTGATTTTTCCTTACATACTTGATGGCATGAAGAATGGTCAGCACAAGCACCAATCAATCACCACATCATCTCTAACCCTATAGTCAGTCAACCAGGATTTAACTGCCCATGCCATTATTGGGCACTTCTCAACCATTTTTTAACTGGACAGGGTCACTATGCCTCAAACCTATACCAATGGGGTCTTTACAGTGACAGCACATACCCTGTGGACAAGTTCAAACCATGTCCCACATTATTGACTTGTGTCCATTTACTATGCTACCTGGTGGCCTTCATGCTCTTCACGCTGATGATGACATCACCGAAAGATGGCTGAAAGAATATGCTGAAATAGCATATGCTAAATAAATAAATAAACAACCTCTTAAAGACAACAGCTCACAAGGGATTGATGTGGCAGGCATCACATCTAGCCACCTTTGACTCCATGGCCCAATGTTGGGGAAGAGAGGAGGGACATGCTTCAGCAAAAATATGTTACCACACCCCACTTCGACAAGAGAAGTGGCATCAAAACCCCAGGTAGTTTGGTAAGTTTATGAAAGTGATTCTATGATGCTATCCATGATATCAGGGGACTGGAGTCATTGACCCAAAAAGACCCATCCAGTCCATGCTTTTTTTACTATTACTGGCCTCTGGATTGCCCCAGGCAGCAGAGAAAAGTTCTTCTTACACTTACCCTTTAAACAGGGAGTTTCAGCAGTCTTCTGATAGCTGCTGAAACTCGTTCTTGAGCTCAAGGAACTTGTGTGGGCAGGTACTAGGTAAGTGTCATACCCTGATCTCCAACCCCTTTCTACCAACACCCTTCAATCCTGCCCTGAAGCCCCTTTTGCTGTTCCAAGCCTGATCCAAGCACCTCACACAGCTCTGCCAATGAGCCTTGATCATATCTCTTTCAGCATCCCATGCTGGGTTCCTCAGATGAGATGAGCCTTCCAAACATGCCACCACAGGTCAACGGCTGTTTTGAGGGAACTACAGTCCTGGAGTTACATTCCATAGGCCTTGCACAAAGGTTGGGTTTTTTTTAAATGGTTGCTCAGTGCCATTCCTCTTGAATGGATGGTGGTATTTTCAAACTCGGGAAGAAAGCCATATTCACTATTTGCTCTATAAATCAGGATCTGAGCTCATGTATCCAGGGTTATCCCACCCTGACAACCTTGCTTATTCCTTCACCTAGTAAACAGAAAAGAAAGCATGTAGAAAAGAGGGTTGAAAATAACTGCACTGGCTCATCAACCAGTGCTGTTCATTTCAGAACTAAGGAATGCACCTGGTGTTTCAACTTTCAGAAGGGGGAAAAAGTGGTTTTTGTGTGGGCCGGCTCCCGATCTCGAGGGCGAGCCAGGCCCATCTTTGTGCACACAAGCTGTGGCCAGCAGCCCGGGCACGCGGGGCCGGAGAAAACCGTGGCATGGTATGGTACGCTCGAGCTAGAATCAGTCACGGAGGCATAATGGTTGATTGAAAAGATTATTTACTTACACCCAAGGTGGTCGCGGTGTAGGCTGGTCAGCTTTCGAGGCACAGCTCCGCTTGAGTTCTCAGTGGAGGACTCTGATAGACTCGGTTCCTTGACCCCGGAGTGGTTTAAGCTCCGCGGGTTTAACAATTCTCTCTCACGGAGCAGCTGAATCTCCGTGGGTTTTACTCGGTTCCCAGGTCCCCCGGAGCTGTTAAGACTCCGTGGGTTCGACAATTGGGTCCATAGGATAGGGATACGTCTAGGATTGCGGTCGGCGACGGGGAGAGGCTAGAGGTTATGTGCTTCGGAGTTGTTAAGGCTCCGAGGGTTCAGAAATTAGGTCCCCCGGAGTTGTTGAAGCTACGTGGGTTCGACAAAGTAAACCTCTGTTGCCCTCTTAAGGAAAAAGCTGGGTTCGA
>NW_005843264.1:123489-127504 GCF_000455745.1 Alligator sinensis | reverse complement strand
AAGCCAATAGCTAGCCGCCACGTGTGCCTATATTAAGACTGGCCAATAATGTGGCGGAAATCTCAACACAAATGGCGGGAACTTCCTTGCATCACCATAATGCAAAAGAAATGCACGATGCAAAGAAGGCTACAAAACTGGCAGGAAAAACTCCTGCACGCGGGTTCTTAATTGCAACAGAACACTCCACTGTGCAAAAGAGCTGCAATTTAGCGGGAACACAATTTAGCGATGCCGAAGCGCACACAAACAAAAAAACCCACAATTTTGGGTTGTGACAGTTTTGATCTGAAATGCTTCTCAGAAAACAGCTCTGAAAAGTACAGGATGTGGAAATCTACTTGCTATATTGTGCAAGCCCCCATACAAGAATTTGTTTAGCCACGATTAAAAGCTCCTTTACCAAGTAATGGCCTTACTGAGGGCCAGCTCTTCAGGTGACATACCCCAGCATGGCTGTACTGACTTTGGTGGCACTGTCCCTAACTGCATCAGCTGAGGACTCAGCAAGTTCATCGTTTTGTTCTCTCCTGCCCCCTCCTCCCTCCCCTTCTTGATTTAATCTCTGACTTTGCATGAGAACACTTCCTTCTGTGTGGCAAAACCTGCAGGCACAGCTCAGGGCAGAAAGCTGCTTGTGGAAACCAAGGCATCCTGCAGTGGACCGTGCGCAGAGCCAGGGGCTAGAAGACAAGCATAGGCACCTAGGGCAAAAGCAAAAATTGAGAACGACTTGAAGACCTTGTCGACCCTGCAAAAAATCAGCAAGTAAGTGCTACAGTCTGGCTGTCCAGGCTCAATTCTGATCTTGCAGACAGTAGAGTATGTCAGGATCAGGTTCACGGCAATCACAGATCTAAAACTAGTACAGGAAATGGGTGCGTGGTAAACTGCAGAGTGAGTTTACAGAACAGGAGCTACCCTACCTCCTCAAGAGAGTTAACTGAAGTTAGGGAATTTTTGCAGTGTTCCTTCCCACTTTAAGATGCCACCACAACTCCCTGCTACCCTCCCCAGCTCAGATCTGTTCTGTGGTTTGTCATGTATTTCCTTTCTATTCTGCTCCAACCTGGACAATTCATTTGTTGCATGCAGGAGGTGGACATTTCTTCTGACCTCCTCTGGTTCCAAGGAAGCCTTGAGTGCACCACAAAATCCAATATTTTGGATCATTCCTTGGCCCTTCTCCAAGGGCCTGTTATCTGAGCATCTCAGCCCTCAGCAGGTCACCCCACAACTGCAAAGCACTGTCCATGGCGGGTCCTGTTCCTTACTTCTCCTGAGCTCCTCAGGGGCTGGTCCAGTTGTTACTTTTTTCTTCTTAGCATTCCCCCTCCACCCCACCTGTCCTGCTTTACTAAACAGAACATTTTTTTCCCTTCGTCATTTTCACGCAGTTTTGTACCACTTAAGTTAGTTTGTGTGCTCTCTGCCTGCAGGGTAATGAGTATAGTTGTGTCAGGGGGCAGCAGGTGTGTCACAAATGGATTTCAGCCGCACTCCCTCTGTTAACAACTAAAGGGAGGGGATACTAGAATTGCATTTTAGTGTAACAGGAGATCAGGATATGAGGAAAAGCTGATACTAACTGTATTATTTAGCATTCTGCAGCTTTCTCTTCTTGCTCAAAAGAAATACGAAATGTGTATGTACTGTATGTGTTTGTGTAGAATTATAGGGTTTGAAGGGATTTTTGTGGTTGTCTACTTCAGCATCTGGAGAGAGGCAGGATTCACTCTTCCTAAACTATCCCAGACATATACCTTTCCAGCCTTTTGTAAACCAGCAGTGAAGGATATTCCACAACTTCCCTAACCAGCTCATCCCATTGCTCTACAGCTTTTATAATTAGGAAGCTTTCCTTGAGTTTTGAACTAAATCTCCTTTACTATAGTTTAAAATCTACTGTGTTGTCCTCCCTCCTGTGATAATGGAGTACGCTTCTGCAACATAATCCCCATAACTCACTTTCAAATACTGTTTTTTCCTTTCTGAGACACAGTGCTTTACACATGGCTTTATTGAGTTACATATTGTTGATAGCTTGATTCTCCAAAAAATATCCTGTACCCAGGATTCTGAGGTGGTGTCCCATCCAAGTACCAGTGGGACCTGAAACTTCTGAGCATCTGAGATCAGACGCATTTAGTCTGAAATATATGTCTGTGACTTCAAGAATGGCAGCCCACAAGTCCACTGGCAGTCGGTGTGTCTGGCCTGGTGATTTCCTGCCGTAAGGACCTTATATCATAAGCAGCAAAAATTATTTTTAATTTATTTTTAAATTGTGCATTAGTTTAGTCCCATTAGAGTGACTTAGTTGAGCTACTCCGTGAGGGGAAGAATTCAGGTTTAGCTTGATCACAGGGCATCCTTCTTGATTAGGAAGAAAAAGATTAGAAAGCCCGAGTGACTGAAATGTTTAGAATGGATCCCTCTATAGCTGAGGTTCATTAGCAGAGCAGGATGCCAGAGCCCAGCAATACATGAAGCTTTGATAATAATCCTTAGCTGTTAGAAAACAGGGGTATGCTGGCAGAGCTATTAACTCATCTTTCTATAGCTCTAAGGGACTGAGTTCAAGACCTCTTCTAGACTCATGCCAAAGGCTGCTGACAGTTGATCCAGCTGCAAATGGGTACCTAATCATTAGGGATCCAAATTTTCTGTTTGCTACGGAAAATCATGCATTTTTCCCTTTAACAGAAAAAAATGAGGAATTTCTCATTTAAAGGAGAAAATGATGAATTTCCACTTTAAAGGGGGAAATCACATATGTTTCCCTTTAAAGGAGAAAAGCCAGGAAACCATGGGTTTCCCCTTGCAGGCTGGCAGAGTTCTAGCCTGCAAGGGACTGCTTGGAGTTAGGGGAAGCGGGACACAGGGGGTAGGGGGTGCTACCTGCATGTGTGGGGGCACAGGCAACATGTTGGAGGGATGGGGTCCCAAGGTAACACAGCAGGGAGGCACATGTCCCCCCAGATTTCTGTGCCCACAGCAGAGCATGGGGTTGCAGCCAAGCCGGACCAGCTCTGGGCAGGAGCTGCCTTCACGCCCAGCATGCAGGACCTGGTATGGGAGGGAGTGCTGTGCTGCCATGGCCACCAAGGTGAGGTGCAGCAGCGGTGGCATGGAATTGTGCCCTTACTGCTGCCAGGTGGGCAGAGGGCACCTCACCTGGGTGGCCATGGTGGCACAGTGTGGCACTCCCTCTTGTACCGGGTCCCACCCACTGGACTCCGGAGGTGGCAGTGCCTGGAGCTGGTCCGGCCTGGCTGTAGTGATGTGTGCCACGGTGGGGACATAAATCTGGGGGGCATGTGCCAAGCAGGGCTGAGGGGGCTGTGGGTCGGGAGTGAGGGGCACTGACAGGGCTGGAGGGGCTGTGGGTCAGGATTGAGGGGCAATGGCAAGGCAGGGGCAGGGCACCAACATATCAGGGCTGCTCAGCACCACAAAGCTGCATCTGGAACTACATCCTGGTGAGCAAAAGGGGCAGGATGAGCTCTGCTTTTCTATGACAACCCCCCCCCCCCCAATCAAATGCCAAAATATATAGGTATTTAGAATGTATTTTATTATAAGCACTGGTAGGCTTCCAAATTGATTTAACATTGTAAATATATCAATAAAACATTGTGTTCAACTGATACCTGTATATATAGTGGTGTTTCATTTTAATCACTGAAAAACACGGATTTTTAATCAGAGAATTTGTAATTTTTAAACAGAGAAAACTAGGATCCCTGATGATCATTCAAGCTGCAGGGTCAAATGTGGCCAGATGTGATGATGGTCACATCAACCTTTTATGTGTCTTACCCACACCAGCATACTGGGCCGTTAGGCTTCCTTCCATTACAAAAGCACTTTTTATCTGTGGCCTTCAGAGCAGTTTCAGTATTGTACAGGTGGCAGAACTAACACATAGGATCCATCTACACATGCAATTAATTCAAAGCAATAAACTCTGGAGCAGTTTGAGCCAGAGTAAACAACTCCTGGGTGCAGCATC
>NW_005843264.1:100326-123293 GCF_000455745.1 Alligator sinensis | reverse complement strand
GACCTGGCTGGGCTGACTGGGTACAATTTACACCTGTGCTCATCGTCTACATGTGTATTTAAATCACAGTAAATTACTCCGCCATAAAATAGTACTGCCTCTGTAGACAGTGTAGACAATGAGGCTTTATTCTGTGGCTAATTAGTATACTCTGCAGTAAAACACATGTGTAGATGTAGCCATAGAAATTTGTCAGCAAGTTAAAAACAGCACATAGGCAGATTAACATACAGGCCAGCGAGGCCCAGGCAATATTGCCAAGTCTCACAAGAAAAAAAAGTGGCACTGCCTTTAAAAACAAGCCCGAAACAAGCCCAACCCATTTCAAAGAGAGGGGAATGGGGATACTTGTTCAAATTCCATATTTTTTTAGTAGTTCTAGTTTTGCTGCATATAATATTAAATTACACATAAAAATATTAAAATAAATGTATGTGTATTTACATTATTTAAAAAGTTCATCTTCATACTCTCTACCCTCAGTGGTCTCTGTTGCCATCAGATATATTCCCATGTTGAACTGCTGAAGCATATCCCAGCTTGGGACAAAATCCTTGCAGCAAATCCCCAGTCTTTGTAGCCCGCACTGAGGGCATGCAAGCTGCAGATCACAGCTCTGGCCCAGCTCAAGACCACACCAACACCACTGTAATCCCAGCCCAGCCCTGGAACAGTTCCCCACTGTGCCAGTGTTGCTAGGAAACCCCAGCCCTACCCTATCACCCAAAATAAACCACTTCAAAATAAAACAAGCCTGAAAAACCTCAATCCACAGCCCCCCCCCCCCCCCCCCCCACAAAAAACAACTTTAAAAAAACCCAAGCCAAATTCTACTTATTATAAACAGACTTGGCAACATTGGGCCTAGAAAACTAGATTCAGTGCTACCAGATATATGAAAATTATTCTTCAATTTTGACTCAGTTCTCATTTGCTCACTGGCCAGTTATGGTAAGCAATGTAAAGCAAATAAGAAGAAGGCTTATTTGCATACCAGACACTGGAAATATGCAAATAAGTCCTCTTCTTATTTACTTTATATTGTTCACTGTAATTTACCAGCGAGTGAGTGAGACCTGTGTCACACACCTCCACAGCACAAGTATTGGAAAAGGAAGAAAGGAAGAGGTTCTTCTCTTTGCTGGAGCCTAGTTTGGGGTTCCAACAAATTATAACCTGGCTTTGTAGAAGTCTCACCCTCTAGGGCATTGATCCAGCATCCTATAGCAGCAATGATATAGTGAAAATCAACATGTAAAAATTCATCACTGAATGCAGTGATAAGACCACATTTCTACCATCAGTAAAAGTAGACAAGTGTAGAAAAACTGTTTTCTGTACATAAACCTTATTAACAGCTAACCCAAGAAGCAGAACAGCAAGCAGAGATTTTTAATCATGTTTCTTCTTATTTTTATTCTTGTGAGTCTCTTCCACCTTACCAACAGACCTACCTCTTGTAGGTTTGTGTGGTAAAGCCGCACACTGTACTGGGATAGCAGCTGCACTTTTCCAACTCAGAGCAAACTTTAACATTCAAACTGTGCACCAAACACCTGCACCACTTGATGGCTGCTTGTGACATGTGTGCTGCATTGCAAGAGCCAGTCAGTGAAGAGCACACACCAACTGCAGATGCTTTCTCAGCCTGATGAAGGATATTTATATGCGAAAGCTTGCAAAGAAGAATTTTTCCAACTATTTGAGTTGGTCTAATAAAAGATAACAGATTTACCCAAAGAACTTTGTCTGCCTGTGTACTTAGACCAACATGGCTACAACCTATACCTCTGTACTGCAAAAGCACAAGGCAATTTTAGAGCCTGCAGCATAAATAAAGCTGAGGAACTGGAAAGAGATTTTGTTGCTCTTGGTGAACTTAGTTTCCTTCAGGTGCAAGGGATTGAAAGATTTTACAGCCATAATGAATAAGGCAGATATAGGCCGTGTCACCTCTCCATTATACAAACCAGGGATCAAGGCACATGGAGGTTAACTGTGTGCCACGGTCACACACAGGAAGTCTGCACTAAATCTAAGAACTGAAGTCTGGCACCATAAAATCAAGTTATCTGAATCACAAAACCAGCATTTGCTAATTTAGACACCTGATTGCTAGTCCCAGCTGCAGGAGCCCCACTGGTAAACTTTGCTATCTATGACCTCTAGTACTGCAGTGCTATTTGAATTTTTGATCTGAACAGTATTGAATCTGATGCTGCACCTGCTTCTGTCTCACTCCTGCACTGTCATCACCAGCCTGACCAGAAATATTTCCCTCCTCCACTCATCCAGGCCTCCATCAGCTTTTTCTCCCACTGCTCTCATAACTTGCTCCTTTCCTTGGTCAGCCTGGCAGCTCCCCTCTCCTTACTGAAACCTTCCTCAATGCTCACTTCTTCACCTGAGTTCACACACACTATCTTAGCTCTGGGCAAATGCTGGCCTACATTTTGAAGAGTGACTACTGATTTAGGTACTTTAGAGACATTGTAAAAGAGACTGAATGCCAGGTTGTGTTGAACATCCACTTGCTGAAAGCAGACTTTTTTGAGAGGAAGGAGATCCTAGGACACGAGCTAACTAGCATTAAGATGGAACTTGACCAGTCTGTGAATGACATATATGCTAGAAATGCCTGCCACAGCCTTGGACTAGACTCACTGTTCCAGGAGGTGTCTTCCAAGTCTGTGTTCCCACATGTCTCATTTGGCCCATTAAATCACTAATTGTTGTTAAAATGCTGGCTGCTGTGACACACCCACTTCATCAGATGCTTTTAAAAGTGTCCTAACATGGGACTTCAATGGATTTGGTTTAATTTATTTTCAGTGCATATGGCAATGGCTGTACTTCCTGTTGTCTTGGGCTGTCTGAAGTTTAAAAGCAATGGTAATGTATCAATTAAGTAGATCCTGGATGTGTCTTGTAGGATCTGTGCTGCATTTGGAGCATCACCGGGATGGACTCTTGTCTACTGATTTGCCTCCTACTGCATCTCAGAGCCCCTCTTCTCCAAGCCACAGGTACCAATTCTTTTGTCCTAAAGCTCTGACTTCTCTGGGAATTGTTTTACCTAAAAGCCCATGCTGACACCTGCAACCAGTGATTGCAGCAAACAGGAGTAGTCTCTGGCATGCTGATCAAAGTAACTGTATCTGTGACTGGAATCACACATTTGGTTGCTTAAGGTACAAACCAGAGAGGGAATGGAGAAGAGCAGCAAGGGAGGCCCATCCATGCCAGCTGAGAATACATGCTCCTAAAACTGCTGAAGGCATGACCTGTTCTTTGTAGCCACCTGGCTTACCCCCCTGTTCTTTCAAGAGCCCCTCACCCTGATGTATGGACAGAACCATGGTAGGAAGCAAAGTGCCCACCCAGCCCTCTGTTCTCTGCTCCCATGGCTCAGAGAGGCACTGGTCCAGTCTTCCAGAGCCAATTATGAACCCTGCTGTGCAGCAGAGAATGGGGAGACAGCCCCCCAGGCAGCTACCACCACTGGAAAGAGAAAGGCATAAACATACAGCACAGTGGAATATGGAAATAGAAATCAATCAAATTTAAGGGGAAAATATCAGAGAAGCAAAAAGGGACAAGGGAGAGAGAGAAACACAGTAAGAGGGTGATGGCATCAGACAATACTCTGGAGGTACCCATCTGCCAAATATCATGAGAGGGCAACAGAGAAAAAGGGACTGCTTACAAATACTCAAAGCAAGGACAGCTGGAGTCCGCTCTGGAACAGGAGGTAGATGTGAAACTGCAGTGAGAGTGAAAGCAGTTTGCTGGGCCCAGGGTCTCCTGTAATTTCTTTAAATGCCGTTCTTCCTCTTTTGTTACTTTCTTCCTCTTCTGTAGGCTATTTCCTCCAAGCACAACTTAAATAACAAGGGACAGCAATTAAAAGACTTCAGTGGGGAAGGAAGCCTCCTATACCCCAGATCAGAGGAGTGGGAGCAGCTTAAGGAGAAACCACTTAATCAAGCCAAGCAGAAATAAGGGAGCATTAGCTAAACCTATACCCCTTTATTTTGATATATATGCCAAAGTCTGGGTTTTGCCATGTGGTGGCAGCCGCATCAAAACTGTCTGCATGGAGTCAGGGCTGCTGCTGTGGTATCCTGACTTGAATTGCTTCCTTCCCCTCCCACAGAAGGGGCCCAACTGCCTAAAGTAATAAATGAGGAGGAAGAGGTGAAAACTGCCCAGCAACAAACTGATGCCCAACTGCAAAAGTGTGCAGCTGTTGGAGAGGCCTTGCAACAGTGAGTAGAGCCATCGATGTGGTGTTATCAGTTCATGCACGAGAACCAAGCGAGGGCTCAGATATGCCTTCACTGTCAGGGGTACAAAGGGACGTAAGCTATCGGGTCTTGACCCTGGAGGTTTCGCAACCCAGGGATCAGGAACAGACAAGATCAGGGAAGCAAGGGGGGCAATTAGAGTCAGAGACTCAGGAGAAGATGCATCAGAAAACCTAAGGGACCAGGATATAGGCAGTCACCCTGAGTAGAACCACAAACCACAAGCAGCCTGAACTGGTTAGAAAACTTCCTTGTAAATGTTTTCAGTAGAAAATGGCCTTTCGATAAAATGGAAGCTGACACTGAAATTATTCGGGTTTGGTTAGAAAATGTGTGGGTTTTATCAACAAATAGAATTTTCTTTTAGTTTTAAAGCAAAAAAGTACGGTTTTGCAATGACAGCATGAAGAAAATCACATAAAAAAGCATACTAAATTTTCTTTTCTGTTGACATTTGTCTGAGGGGAGCTGTTCATTCCCAGCTCTACCAACAGCCTCTCACAACATCCAAAGTCTGTTACCCCCTCTTCATGCCCCTCTGAAGTAGTGTAGCTTTATTACCTTCCATTTTACAGATGGGGAAGCTAAGGCCTAGCGTAAGCAGATTAATGAATTGGCAAGCTGGTCACGAGCCTAGGGGCTCCTACCAATTCAGGCCCCGGGATCCTCATCAGCGGGGAAGTGAAAGCCGTAGGTTTAAACTCAGCACCCATTTTTCACACCTAGTTTAAACCTGTGGCTTTCACATTCGCTTCCCTGGGAGCTGGAAGCAGGGCCTCTCCTCCACCAATGGGGCTGGGGGAAGGAGAGCCGTGCCACACCTGGGGGAGGGGGATGGGCCAGCTGGCACCGCATCTTGGGGGGAGGGGGCCAAACCGGGCTGGGTGGGCTGTGCCCTACTGGGGAGGTGGGGAGAGGCAGGCAGTTGGGGCCGGGCCAGGCCAGCCAGGTCAGGAGCACCACACTGCACTATGCCATGCCTTTGTGGGCTATAGCCCCCCCAAATTCATCTTAGCCCAAGCCCCACCACAGCTACCCCTCCCAGTGCCATCGCCTACCTGCAGAGACATGGCACGGCGTTCCTGGCCCAGCCCAGTCCAGCCCAGCCTGGACCTCTGCATCTGCCTGGCTGCATGGGACAGCTGGGCAGCAACTCTCTGCACATAAGTGTAACAGTGGCCGGGCGGGAAGTGAGACTGAGCCATGGGCAGCTGAGGGGTGGGGGGGATAGGGCAGAGGGCTGTTTGTGTCTGTGTGTGTGGTTCTGTGTGTGTGTGTGGGTCTGTCTGTCTGTGGGTCTGTGCATTTATGGGTGTGTGGGGGGCGGTCTGTGTGTGTGGGTCTGTGTCCATGTGCAGAGAGTGAGAGTAGAGTGCATGCACCCGTTTCTGCACACCTGTGTGTGTGCATGTATATGTGGGAGGTGTAGGTTGTAGCCATGTTGGTCTAAGGACATGGGCAGACAAGGTTCTTTGTGTAAATCTCATATCTTTTATTATTTATTTTAAATAGTTAGAAAAAATTTTCTTAGCCAGGTTTGGGTTTGAAAAGGAGCTCTCTCAGGGAAGAGGGGGGAAGCCTGACTGCAGGAGCAGCATCTGACTGCTGAGGGATGGAGTATTCCCCGGTAGGCTGGAATGAGGTTTTAGCTGGGTGGCTTTAATCTATGTTACAGCCCAGGGGCTTGTGTTTTGTTGCTGCTTAAAGACCGGTGCTTTGGGTGAGGCTGTTAGTGGTTGGAGGAGGCCTCATAGGGGACCCCAGTGCCAGCGAGGGCGCAGTATTTGGGGTGCACTGACCCCAGCCCCAGAAAGGGGGCACTTGAGAAGCCCCAGAGAGAGGACATTGATGAGAAGCCCCAGTGTGGGTGTGGTGAGCCCCAGAGGAGGGGGCAGCATGTTGGAAAGCCCCAGAGGAGGGGGCAGAGCAAGACAGGGCTGCGTGGGGCCCAGAGAGGACAAGGGGGCCAGATTATAACAAGGTCCTGACTGAACAATGTCAACTCCAGCTGCAAGGCTTGGGGTGTGGTAAAAGGATGGTTGGAGCCACGCATAGCCCATAAGGCTAGGGTGCCCCTGAAGCACCCATTACAGAGCAGGACCCACAAGGGATCCAGGAGTCCACGGGGTCAGATATTACAACAAACCGTGTCCAAGAGGCCATAAGGCAGCCTCCCATATATTTATTCTCCATCAAAGACATGGCGGGAGAGACGTGAGGGTGCCCTTTGGGCCAACTTGGCACAGGAAGGGGGCCTTGGGGAGATCACGGCCAAGCCCGCAGGACCCTGCGCCATGACAGCAGGTTTTGCATTTCTTGTCCTGGCATGGTCTGGATCCATTTGGTGTGTTTTGAGCTGTTGTAAGTTTTCTTCTGGTGATGAGGTTAGTGAGGTTCGGTGCTTGTTTAAAGGCTAGGATGAGTGGCTCTGGGAAGATCTCCTTAAGAATTGGGTCTCCTTCTAGTATGGGTTGCAGTTGTTTTGAGGATTTTCCATATAGGTTCTGGGGAGGGGTGATATGTCATAACCAGTGGTCTGCAATTTGTGAGGGTTTTCCTTCTGTACTGCAGCAGTTCTTCATGTGGTATCCAGGTGGCTCTTTCAAATGTGTGATCTATCTCTCTGGAGGAGTGTCTTTGTTGCGTGAAAGCTGTCTTAAGATTTGTGAGGTGACGATCCTGGGTGTTCTCCTCAGTGCAAATTCAGTGGTATCTGAGGGCTTGGCTGTATATCGCAGCTTTCTCAGTGTGTTTAGGGTGATTTCTGCTTCCGTGCAGATGTGTGTTGGTTTGTGCGTTTCTTGTATAATGTGGTCTGTATTTTACTATTCTGGATGCTGATCATTATATCTAAAAAGGAGATATTGGTGCTGGAGTACTCAAGAGATGGCTGGATGGAGGGGTGATGATTGTTGAATTTCTGATGGAACTCAATCAGATTGCAGGTTTTCAGTCTAAATGATAAAGATGTCATTGATATATCTTCAGTATAGCAAAGATTTAATGGCGCAGTCTTCAAGGAATTCACTTAAAAGTGAAATTGTGTGTGAGGATGAAGTATATAAGATCAGTAGTATCTTTGGGTCTGTACTCAGAGTTATCATCTTGCTCCTGTAGGTATTTAAGGCAGGCTTGGATGCTGTCCTGGTGTGGGATTTTGGTATATAAGCTGGTAACATCCTTGGTGGCTAGGAGGATATTGCTGGGAAGGCGGTCTACATTTTTAAGTTTTCAAAGAAAGTCTGTAGTATCTTGGACAAAACTCACTCTTTGGGTGACAAGTGGTTTAAGGATTCGTTCGACGAAACACACTGACTCCTCAATTTACATTTTCACTGACTGGCTTTCCTGCAGGCATACCAGCCTCTGGCTTCTTTACTATTCATTCCATCCAGGAAGAGCACGCACCAACTGCAGATGCTTCCTCAGCCTGACGAAGGGTTTTTAAACGCAAAGCTTGCTAAGAAAATTTTTTCCAACTATTTAGTTGGTCTAATAAAAGATATCAGATTTACCCAAAGAACCTTGTCTGCCATGTGTGTGTACATTTGACTGTAGTGGGGGCAGTGAACAGGGAGAAGAGGTGGGCATGTTGTCCCGTCCCCCCCACAGCCTGGCAGGGTCCACCCAGTCTCTCCCGCCAGCATGAGGAGGGGAAAGGGCCCCTCTCCCTCTGCCCCCCGCCCCCCAGCCCAGCCCCATGGGGGAGGGGGCCTCCAATTTTTTGCTTGCCCAGAGCCCCAGTACACCGTAATACACCTCTGAGGCCTAGAGAGATGAAAAAACTCATATTTTTCCAAAGCTTGGGGCAAGTATTTTGCCTCCTATCTGAAGACTTTCCTTGGAGCTGCCCAGGGACGCCCTGAGCTGGTGACTCACTGCCCAAGCTGTGCTCCCTGGCTTGAAGGCAGGATTCACTGGGCAGACACCACTTTCTGAAGGTCTGAAGAGCGTTCAGAAACAATGCTCAGAAGTTAATGGTGTTAGGGGCAGGCTTAAGCAAGGAGGAATTACCGCTTAAGGAGCCCAAGCAATGATCACTTCTTGCCAGCTCTGCAGCCTGTGCATTGGAAATGCACACGGTATCGCTTCACTGTTCCTTCTTCCCTCCCTCAGTTCCCCTTGGGAGGCCAAGCCCTATTTTGCTATTTGCCCTTCTGAGCATACATTTTCCTTTCTCTATTACAGCATAAAAATACTAGAAAATCTGTTGCTGCGAGCCAGGTTTTCCAAGGGGAACTTCACTTACATGGCACCCACCATCCAGACATTTGTATTCAGTATCAAGTCCAGGAATTTCTCAGGGTTTTCTCTCAGCAGTGATGAACAAAAGGTCAGTATCAGCTTCATATCTCGTTTTGTACTAGATGCCACAGTCCTTGCCATTTCACAGTTCTTCCCATCACAAAGGCTCTCATCTTGACCATATTCCACGGGGACTGAATGCCAATGCTAGCTTTCATTTCCATGGGACTCGGGCCTGTAGTCCCACCCCCACTGGGCTTCCTTTCCCCTCTTGTTTGGATGTGAAGCTCTTGTAAGCTCTGCAAATGAGTGATACCCCATCAGGGCCAGATTAGTTTAGTGTACCAGCTGGCTTCCCTGGTGATGGAGATGCTCCTTATAGATCAGGACAACCCCTATTTTGAAGCAACCTGAACACATGGGCTGCACACAAACAGCAAAGCCGGAACACAGAGGCTCAACTTTTGCTGGGGGGAAGAATTCAAAGTGGCTCTTTCTTTTATACCTTAAGCTCCTCCCCTGAACAAGGCTGTGCATTAGAGGCTGAGCTGAGATCCAGGCTAAGGTTTTGAGTGTTTTATTGTGGAGGCCCAACATCAAATATTTGAAAGAGCCACTCTGGCAGTCATCCCATCATGGAGTAGCCTGCAGACACTGAACTTCAGTGGACAACCAAACCTAGCCAGCACCTTCCATAAGGCTTCATGACTGATGGAGTCGAAGGCCTTGGTTAGGTCAGTGAATGCCATAAACGGCTCCTGGTGTTGCTCTTTACACTTTTTTCTGGATCTGTCGTGCAACAAAAATCATGTTGGTATTACCCCGAGATGGTCTAAAGCTACACTGGGATTCTGGAAGTACATCTTCGGCAAAGGGGAGGAGGAGATTCAGAAAGATGTGAGTAAGAATCTTCCCGGCAACAGAGAGGAAGGCAATGCCTTGGTAGTTCCCACACACTAACTAGAGTTCCTGTTTTATGTGGCTTATTATATTGTGTTCCTAAACACGCCACCTTTTGCTCTGGGCACATGCATGGTACCGACAAGGCCCATCTAAAGTATAAAGTAGACAAGACAAAATGAAACAGAAACCCTAGGTCCTCCCAAAACTAGCAGCCCATTGGGATAGCACAGTCAAGACACATCACCCTCTTCAGCCAATGGCACACAAGAGAGGAAGATGACTAGCATCATATCTGGCTGCTCCTGACTCCTCAACTTAAAAGACCAGATACCTGCTTGGGGGTAGATCTGTACAGGGCAGGCTTCGGCACAAGTTCAGAGCTGGACTCAATCTCAAACTGCTGGTGCCACAGCAAAGCACCTTAACCACTCTACCACCACATCCATGGGCTAGAACCCACAATAAAAGCCTTTTCAAGTCACCCAGAGTAGGAGTCTGTTAATACTTGCCCCCATTCATTCAGGTTGCCCTAGCAAAAAACACCTGGTAAGAGAGGACATTGCAAAATACCCTGATGTTCACATTCTCATTCTGCTGGGCCAAGGGGAGAAGGCATTCCAGAATAAAGGGCTTCTTGATGAAAATATGGTATATATTCAAAACTTCCTCTGGACTTGCATCTGGATATGAGTTTCAGTCTATGAAATCATATCTGTAATGTGTTCCTGCACTAGGTGATGTGGACTATTTTGCACTAGTTGTGTGGACTGTATTGCCTTAGGGGAAGTGGCTGAGTGGAACCATGAGTATCACTGTATTAATTCAGTCTGAAGCTGACAAAGGCATGCAGCCTTATGACCCTGCATGAAGCTGTAAGGAAGGGTCACAGACTGTTGTCTAAATTAAGGTTTGGTGTCTCCTAATTTCTATATGAATCTAAGCAATGTGGAGTTCGTAGGGCAGATTCTCATCCATTGACTTCATTGAATGATTTTTCATTGAGAAAGAAGTGGAACTGCAACAATTCACACCAATAGAGGTGTTTTCTCTACTGGCATTGTTGCCTTGGAGAGCCATTTATATGATCAAAATCAAGACAGATCTGTTTTTATCACAGTCTTTGTCCAGTTGGTAAGTGAGCACACCAGGGTTGCAATCTAGTCCTACTTAAATCAATAAGATTTTTGCCATTGGCTTTAATAGGGTCAGGATTTCCTTCCAAATTATTGTGTTTTGTTGCCCTGATGAATCCCTGAGAATTTAAAAAAAAAATACTGGGAAAAGCAAACACCAGTGCTAGGCCTGTACTAAGTGTTGTGCAAAATGGGTCATGCTCTTGTCTCTTGTGTCCCTAATACTTAATAATGTTCTCTCTTATGTCAATCAGTGTATACAGCACTATAAAATAACTTGGTGCCTAGAAACTTAGAAATTTTCATTTACCACCCTCTGTTCCTCATCACTCCTGTCAGTGTGACAAGGTAGAAAACCAATGCCAAGCCTCCATTCCCATGCTGCTATGGATCAAGCCGCTTATCTCTACAGAGGTAAACACAAGCCAATGTGAGAGACAGCCAACAGTTTCCAGCAGCTTTTTCACTATTTCCTCTCCCAGCAACCCTCTCCCTCCCTTTTATCTGGTAAATTCTCAACTTAGCATGTTTCCCCGTATACCCGACAGTCGTTGGTCCTTGGATTTTTCTCAGGCAACTCTCAGGTGTCTCCCCAGCCACCCAGCAGAGATGCTTTGGGATCTGAGACATTCCACTTCTTCTCACATCCCAAACCCCTTGCTCCTGCCTTCACAGTATGGTCCTCTCTGTTCAGTACTGTTCTCCTATCATTTCTGTCTCCATTGGCAAATTGGGGTCTCATGCTTCATTGTCTATCATGACTACTTTGTGCCTTGCTGCGTGTTCAGTATGCCAGGAGTGTGATGTGCTCACAGTTTGATGCAAGGAAGAACTTTCACTGGGGGCAGAGGCAATGAGGGAGAGATTTTGGCTTTATCCCCCTTGATTGAATTACAAGTGCAGCAGGCACTTAAATTCACTTACATGGCCATGAAAGAGTCTAGGAATTTCCTTAATGCTAGCCCCTGCATCGACTGCCCTGGGGGTTTCCAGTATTGACAGTCTAATAACATTTTGGCTCAAATTTGTTTACCCTGTAAAGCAGCCCTTTGTCTGAAAGAGTCTTTGCATTATTATTGCAAGAAGGTTTGCTGATCTCCATCCTAAGGAATGGAACTGGGGCTCATCAAAGCCAAAAGCATGAACTGCCACCTCTTGAGCAATGTGTCCCACAGCACACCTATAACAGATCTATATCCACTGCAGATCAGCATAGGGGCCGGGGCAGGGATAGTAGACTCCTCAGGGAGTTACCCAAGCAGTGCAGCAAAGTGCCCTTCCCAAGCTTTCTCAGATATACACAGCCTGGTGGTGTCTGGCCAGCAGCTCGTCCTCAGTGTATACAACTAGAGAAAAAATGTGTTATACCTGTGCAAACTTCTCATCTGGATGTGTCTGCCACTCAGTTCCCCTACACAAAGAGCAAAAGATAGACTTTCAACCGCCAATTAACTGAGGAAAAGCAGAAGAAGACAGATTACACAACTCTAAGAGCCTAGAGAGGAAGGTTGGTCTAGGGGTTAGGGCACTGGCTTGAAAGACCTGTGTTGAAGTCCCTGCTCCACCACATGGGTACTGTATTACCCTAGCAAGTTCTGTTGGTCTAGCTCCACAAACGTGTTTATGTGCTTAATTCCTGTTGAATATAATGGGTGTTGCACACGGTAATATCTTTGTGAATTGGCCCTTAGCCTTTTGTGTCCCAGTTCTTCAGGTGAAGATCAAGCTTACCAGAGGGTAGGGTAAAGTGAATCCATGGCGAAGGTGGGCAATTATTTGGGCCTGCAGGCCTCATAGGAAGTTTTGCTGAGCTGTTGTGGGACAGGTCAGCATCTCCAACCCCTCCCTCCATGCAACAACTCACCCAGGGGTGACTGGTGCCTCCTGAGTCTGGGGGGGGCACAATTTTTGTGTGGGTCAAAAACCCCATATCCACTCCTATATTTCTGTGTAGTAGCTTAGTACAACTGCCCCCCACCCCATGCCACCGGCCTGCGTGGCAAAAAAAAAGCCCCATCCAGAGTGGTGCCAAGTCACCCGCGGGGGGGGGGGGGGGGGGGGGGCCCATTCCCCCCCCCCCTGCATTTTCCCCCTACCAGTCACCTATGAACTCACCAAAACTCCCTATGTGGGATGGGGGCACAGGGGGGGTGGGGAGCGGTGTTCAGGAGTGGGACAGGTGGACAAGGCTGGGATCACAGGGCAGGGTCATGGTGAGGTGACAGCGTGGGGCTGGGGCCCAAGGTAGAGTCATGATATGCTACCTGCATGTCCCTGTGACGGGTGCTGGTTCTGCAGGCAGGGACATGTGGGGAGTAGATTGTGGCCCCAACTCTGTGCTGTCACCATCCCAAGATCCCGGCCTCAGCCCCAGCCCCAGCCCTGGATGCAGTTCCTTGCCCACCTCCAGCCCCATGCCAACTGCCCAGCCATACGCCCTGCCCATGCAGATCCCAACCAGTCTCCATGGGCATGCAGGCAACAGATTAGAGCTCTGTCCCTGTCCTGGGCCCCAGCCCTGTGCCATCACTGCCCCAAGATCCCTGGTCTTGCCCACCCATCTCGCTTCTGGATGTTGCTCCCTGCCCTTCCACAGCTCCATTCCAGCCAAGCGCTCTGCCCGCAAGGGCCCAGCCTCTAGAGGTGGGTGTGGAGCAGACAGGCTGGGGTGCCCAGGCAGTGGGGCTGGGTCTGCGAGCTGGAAGGAGCTACTGCTGGTGGGGCTACCAGGAAATAGAGTCCAGCCACCACACTCCCCCAGCCTCACTGTGCACACAGGAGTGGCAGGACCAGCTGCATGCAGCACAGCTTGGGCTGCGCCCCCACTCTGACCCATCCCCTGGACCTAGGAACCAAGGGATCCACCATGGACTGGACAAAATCTCTCAGTGGGCCAGATCTGGCCAATGTGCCTTATTTTGCCCACCCCTGAACCACAGGAATCAAACCCAAGCAGAGATGGATTTGGGGGGGGGGGGGGGGGGGGGGGGGGGGCAGGGCAGGGAGCGCACTGGAGGTGCATCTCCCTTTGATTCCTGGTCCATCCAAAGTTTAAGGCCAACTGCCTAGCAGTGGCAGCACCGCTTCTAGTCAGGCAACACTGAGGGAGTCAATTGACTTAATAGCTCATTATAATTTACTTGTTTCCTTGTAAACCCTTCATTCTATAGGTGTTAACAACCCTATTTTCTTTTAAATTGTCCTTAATGGTTCCACTTCTTCAGCTATCCTTAATAGCTGAAGATTACTGCATAGATTTCATAGATGTTAGGCTGGAAGGGACCTGGAAGATCATCAAGTCCAGCCCCCTGCCCCAGAGGCAGGAAGTGCTGCTGTGCTTCTGCAGTGCAGCTGTCTGTTAGTTGCTTCTAGTAATGTAGCTCCCATTTCATAGCCCTGCAGACTGTTTTTTAACTGTAGCTAAAAACATTAACCCAGGTGTGGAAATATTAAGTCAGGTGAACTTTAGCTCAGGTGTGGAAATCACTTTCCATGTAGCATTGGAGGCACTGTCCAGATGCTCAGGAAGACTTGATTTTGTTTTATGATCCTGAAAAATAGACCTATATTTAACTATAATGATTCCAGGACTAATAAAACAACTTCTTTGGATTATTTTTGACTAGTTTGTTGTGTTTTATGTGATATAGTAAATTAATGCACATTCCAATATTTTTTTCTTTACTCTTAAACTGAATAATATAGCTCTAAGCTCCTACTTAATAGTGAAACTTCTAGTTTCTTTTTAGCTAGAGAAAAATGTGTGCGGTGTTGTACTGCTGATGCCCTCCACCCCTTCTTTCAAAATCCTAGGTCTGTCCGTGAACCCAAGCATAAGGAAGCATCAAGCATGTGCAAAGTGAACGTGCTGGTATTTTTTTACAATTCTACTAGTAAGAAAAGTGAGTGGTGATTTTAAGTTCCTCAACTTTCCAGGGGCCCAATTTGAGACAATGCTGAAGAGGGCAGGTGTGCAAATCTTCTGTAAATCAGGCCCTTTTAAGGTGTTTACAGTAAGGTCTCTAAGCATCAAGACACCTGGAATCATTGGCTGCTTGCCAAGATCTTGGTACAAGCCTTAATGCAGTGACTGATCTGAAGTAAACCCTCTTATCCAGACTGCACTATGTTAAGGTGCATAACCAAACCTTCAAACTGGGCCTCATCTCTAAAGCAAGCCATTACATCAAAGAGTCCAGCAAACTGCTTCTGTCTTCATACATTTGGTGCAGCTGAAAACTTCAGATAGCTCTAAAGCTTCTGTAAATAAAGGTGTGAATCAAGGAAACTGAGCAGGCTGCCTCCATCCTTTCTAATACTTTTGCTATTAGGTGACTGAGAAAATTATCAGCCTCAGTCACATTCCTAGTCAAATGTGCACTGTCATCAAATTAAATCCTAAACCAGTTAGTTATTCTCCACCAGAGTGCTGTGGGGTGCCTTGAGATCCTTTCAAGGACGTCAAAGGTTGCCACACAATATTAGCACTGTTAGGTGTGGAAATATAGTTCAAGTGATAAACCCAGAGATTTCAAATAGGAATTCATGGCGTTAAAAACATTAGGACCTGCTGTGGTCTTTCTGAGTTCTTTGCAATAGGAATTGCTCTAGTATTTTTCTGTAGTCAAAGGTCGTGTGTAGATTAAATGAGGGGCACGTGTGCATAACACTTTAAAGTGGGTTAAATGCTTTTGCACCAGTTTAATGGTGTTGGTGTTTACATGCGTCCGCAGTGTATTGTGCAGTACTTCTAGCCACTGTAGCAAATTTGGTGGTGTAATGAGCCTTAAATGACTTGGGGCACAGCAAACTAAAACTCCTACAGCTGCAAAGCGAAGCACTGTGCAGCCCCACGTCTCTGCAGGAAGTTCTGCAGGCAGCCTGGTACCAGCACAAAGCCTGCCTGCCTGACAGTGGAGCCTGCCTGCCTGCCTGAGCTGCGCAGGGGCCTGGTGCTTCCCTCCGTGGCTGCAGTGCCCCCCAGCACCGCCCAAGGTGGGTGCCTGTGGGCAGGTGCCGCCTGTGGGGGGGCCACTGCTGCCATGGAGGGAAAAAGCAGACCCCCCCCCGTTCCACCCGCCGGCAGCTCACCCTCCCCTCCACGCCACCAGAGAGCCAGGTAAGTGCATGGGTGTGTTCAAGCAACGGGGGTTTACTTCACCCTAAATTGAAGTGCTGTTCTAAAAATCCCACTGCTTCAATTTAGGGAGCCTGTTTCATCTACGCACGGCCATAAAACAAGTGAAAGCTATCAGCTGGCATTTTCTGAGCACTGCCTCAAGTCTAAAAAGGTTGAGAACCACTGTCTTAAGCTAACCACAGAGGAGTAGGAAATCTGAGGTCTCCTGATTTCCTTTCCCCACTTTTTAAACTATTCCCTCTTTTAACCTAATCTTGATTCCTGGATAGTATTTCCCCAAAAGCCCTCAGCAAGATCATAGTTTGCAGCTGGGCATTTATGCTACATTTATCACCTTGGTATCCTGGTAGCTGACCTGTTGCAACCCTATCTTATTTCTCTTTGGGTGCCTATAGACGTTCTCCAGTGTGTTCTAATTAGAATGCGTTGAAGCAGACTCAATTAATTGAGCCTGCTGGAGCATTCTAGTTACAATGCGCCAGCATGTCTCACCATCATGTGTATTAAGTGTCCTGCATTTCAAAATAGCTGCAGGGGAGCTTTAACTAAAACTCATCAAATGAGCTTTAGTTAAAACACCCCCACTGCCATTTTGAAATGTGGGACACTTAAAATACATGACGGTGAGGCATTTTAATTAGAGTGGCTCTCTGGGAACAGCTCTAATTAAAACGTAACCCCTCTCCTTCCTTCTTCGATTACATCTAGAAGCACCCTTCATTTCTTGTTCCTTCAGCTTATCTAACACTGGCCTCCACTCCATTTCTATATACATCTTTGCCACTTTGTGCTCTGCATATCCTGTTATTATACTCAATCATCTATTGCAGATAAGACTCCAAAAGCAGCAGACAGGAACAAGCTGCCACTGTGGTGAGCAACGCACAGGCATAGAAAAGACACCAAAGGGAATGATGGTCTTTGGCCTCCTCTGCTGGCTGGTCCATATAAGAGGTTTATTTTGGCATCTTTCTACCAGCTTAATCCTCTAGCTCAACTGCTCGGAGTTTGTTTATTTAGTGGTCCAGATAGGGTCAGGTAAATAAGAGAATATTTCTGTCCCTCCAGCTACTGTTAAATCTCAGCTGAGCACCCCTATTTTTATCCTTTGGTTGCTTCACTTCTCCCTTCCTCAGTTATTATCTAGTGAACAGTGTACTGAAATGCATGTTGGGTTGAAGGGTTTGCAAGGCACCACAACGATCAAGTTTCATCATAGCAACCTGCTCCCCCTACTTCAGCTATTGTCTTTTCCTGGTTTTTAAACACTAACCCTATTTTTGTTGGATGCAGTGGACAAACATTTCCCCCCATCAGCACTCTAAGCAGATATCCTCATCCAAGAAGAAAGGACATGCCATGAGTTTCCCACCTGTGCTGTTGGAGGGAGTCCGGCAAAGGACTGAAGAGCACAGATTCGTCTGTATTTACATCAATACCTCTTGTGCCTTCCAGGTGAGAAATGCTCTGAGGTTTTAACAGAGGGTGGGGCAGGTGGGGGGGAAAGACAGTTTGCATGTACATAGCCCCTTTCATTCAGAGATCTTGGCAGACCAGTTCAGCAGAGCATGCACATGGGTCACTGCACTAAGATGCAGGCAAGTTCAGGCACAGCATGGCAGCTGTGTCACAGCACACAGCAACACTGCTGGTTTACAGAGAGGAACTGGAAGGGAACCTAGTAGAACTGGAAGTTTATAGGAATTCAGACAGAGCCAGGGTATGAGGTATATTGTATCCAGCCTAGGTACCCCAGGCTAACATACCTCCTCTTGCAATGAAAGCCCTAGGAATTTGTAAAGACGTGGCCAGCTTGCAGCCAAGCTACAGCAAGAAATGCCAGCTGGGTTTATCAGCTTGACTGCAGCACACAGCCAGGCCTCCTCCAACCTTTTGAATGTTAAGTGAATAGCTTCCTACAGAGCTTCACACTGGAAGGGAGAGAAGGGGTCTCTAAATAATCTGTCTGTCTAGTCAGACCTAATACACTATCTGTAGGTGTCCACAGTACAAGCACCCATAGTGCATAAGTATCTAGGGCTAGTGAACAGTGCTGGATTGAGAGCCCCAGAGAGTGCCCTGCCCACAGAATAAGTGTAACATGGGCAGTAGCAGTGTGAGATGCTCTTTGCTGCCCACCACCATGCCTCATGGTTATGCCCAGCAGTGACAGGATAGCTCAGTCCTTATGGCCGTTCAGTCTCAGGAGCACGGTGGTGGTGGTTTTCATTGTGGGCATCTGCCTAGTGAAAAGTGAACTGAAATCACTCTGGTCATTTTACACAGGCCACCAGATTGCCCACAGATAGGAGCAAATTTGGTCACGGCCAGCCAATGGGGCATTTAGAGCAGCAACCTTCAGAGGAAAGGTTCCTGTCCCATTGCCTTCTCTGTCCCTGATACTGTCCTGGTCACATCTCTCCTCTGGCTTTGCAGGATGAAAATAACAACACACTGCTAAACAACTACATCTTAGGGGCTACTCTAAGAAATACCTCTGTAAGGAACCTCAGCCACCCTGTGGAGATGCGCTTCTGGCATGACCGTGTGCTGGTAAGGGACCTGGTGTGGCTTTAGAGGGCTCAAGCGGGTGTATGTATACGGGTGCAGGGGCAGCTACCAGCAGCCATCTGTCTTGGGGCAAGTGAAGTAAAACAGGTCTCCAGAATGATGGAGGGAGAAAAAGGACACCAGTGAAGTTAGTATCTCATGAACTTGTCACAGCAATCACTCAGATTCAGTGTGATTCCAGTCTGCTGCTTTTGGGGAAGACTCTGGCCAGTGTCTGGCTATCCATGCAAAGGTGACAGTGAAGCATAAAGAGGGAGTCTCAAAGGTAACTGTCATCCCCTGCGCTCTCCTAGTGGTCTCCCCTGGTGGAGTTGCCTGCCAGAGGATGAGAAAAGTCAGGCTGACAGCTAAGTCTCCTTCACTCTGTACCACGTGGTAGTACTGCCGGGGCACAGCAAAGGAACTGTGTTCCTCTTGCAATGAAGGGATGTGGCAGACATGCCCTGCACACTGCTGAGGAGCCCCTCAGATAAATTCTAGCAGAATAAGATGTACCAGAGAACAGAAGCTCCTGCTTCAGGGAACAGTTCTTGGAAAATGACCTCCCCCTGAACCCAGGAGGGAAGGGTGTGTGCAGGGTGGGAACAGAGTCTGCATGGACCTGGGTAGAGCCGCAGCAGGGACAGTCCCTGGAACACAGCTAGGTTCTTTGTGCAAACCCAGTACACCTCATTGCCTCCTGCCAATTCCTATCTGAGAAAAGGGGTTGTTGAGACTCTGAGGGCCAGCCCCTGTGTCTACTGTCTTTGTCGAGACTGGGGAAAATGTGGTAGCCCTTGGGTGAAGAGAATGCCAGCCAAGTCAGTATAGGGCAAGGTAAACAAATTGTGTGGCCCTATAAAGAATCCATTTGACATTTAAGTCCTGCTCAGTACTGTGTGCTCTCTTCCATCTTCCTGCAGGCACTTCTGAAAGAACCAGTGTACAGGTTTCCCTTGCTTTATGTATGTGTAAATTGGTTCTTATGCAATGACCCTTTTCATACCAAAAAATCATTATATACAAGGTAAATTCACTCTTGTGCAATCAGTGTGGTGGAAGCCCAGTCAGCTGCTTTGTGCGCTGCATTGCGGGAGTGACGTGCACCAAAATATAGTCTCCTGTATGGATTTGTGCTCCTCGCTTATTATCTGCAACACGTGTTTCTGTAGTTGCCATCTCCATTATGGTAACATTCACCACCACCCTGTGCTTGTGTGTACTGTCTGCTGTTGGTGAGTACCAAAATTGTCTTGTAAAAGTGGTAGAAGTGGGTTTGGGGGTCAGTACAGTCGAGATTTTGGAATGTATCTCTATTTGTTACATTGTAAAGTGGGTTCCCTTTATGCAAAATTGAGTTATGTGCTGTTTTCCAGGAATGCATGTACAGCATAAAGTGAGGGAAACCTGTAGCTGATTTTGGGAGAGAGGGACTGAAACTGAGGGAAAGAACGCAAAGAACAAAAGGATGTCTGTTAACCAAACAATAACTAATAAGCTGTAGAATAACTGATAAGAATGGAGGGCTGGATCACCAGGCTGTTGTATATCTGCTTTATGGAAGCTATATTCATTTATGCCAGCTGGAAATCTGAGCATGATCAAGGAAAGAAGGAAAAGGTATAGGGTGCTCCAATGCATAGCAGCAGGCAGGAGTAATGGATGAAATAGGCTGAGTGGGCTGAATATCCAATATTGCCTTGGTACATTATGGGAGCCGCCTAAGGAAGGCCGCCTCATCACAAGCTCCAGTCAGTACTGGCCTGGGCAGAATTGCGAGGCATCTGCTACGGAGGACAATGCTGCCCATCTTGGGGTGATGGACAGTGTGATCCCCCATAGCAAGACTTTTCCCTCATGAGACCAAGTTTCACTTGTCACAGGGAATGAAGGGAGCACACCCCTCTCACCATTAGGGCTGTGCAAAACAGAAGTGTTTAGTTTCAACCAGCGATTTGACATTTCAACAGAACAGTGTTTTGTTTTGACTTTTGTTTCGAGCTAACATGGCTGTTTTGTTTTGTTTCGTTGAAACGTTTTGCCGTTTCGACCCTGTTTCGACATTTTGCCCATAGGATATAATGGGGAAGGTCAAAACAGGCTATAACTTTGTCATTTCTGGCCAGATGTATATGGAACTTGTAGGAATGGTAGCCCCTTCTGAGGGCATGATACATGCCAAATTTCAAGAAGATAGGTGCAGGAGGTTCGGAGAAACTGCACCCCAAAATCTTGAGAGCAAAACTCATATCATGTGTATGTGTGAAGCCACAATGGGGTCAAAACTTCAGGGGTGCTAGCTGCAGGGATGCTAGCCCCTGCTGTGGCAACACAGCCTGCCACATTTCAAGGAGATAGGTATAGGGGGTTGGGAGAAACTGCAGGCCTGGCTGCTAAGCTACTGTGTTACCAGTTACCAATTAATCATGATTCACTCAGGGACCAGCTCAATACACAGGACCTAGCTACTACATAACGACTTAACGAGCATGGATTAATGCCTACAAAACCACAGGCTAAGGAGAGGCAATAATGAATACAATCAACTGCCCCAAGAGAGACACAGTCAGTTGCACAAGCGCCCATGTCATAAGTTTTGCCTGTCAGCAGCTAGGGGTGCAGGGCCCCAGAACCCCCCTGCACCGATCTCCTTGACAGCTGGCAGGCTTTGTGGCTGCAGCAGGGGCTAGCAGGCCTGCAGCTTTCACCCTGCTGCACCTTAACACACAGTGTCACCCATGTCATGAGTTTTGTTTGTCCTCAGCTTGAGGTGAAGTTTCCCCCAAATCCCTGCACCTATCTCCTTGAAACTTGGCAGGCTTTGTGGCGTCAGCAGGGGCTAGCACGCCTGCAGTTTTGACCCTGCTGTGGTTTAACACATACACTTGATATGAGTTTTTCTTTCAGGATTTTGGGGTACAGTTTCTCCAAACACCCTGCACCTATCTCCTTGAAACTTAGCAGGCTTTGTGGCCTCTGCAGGGGCTATCATGCCTGCAGTTTTGACCTCACTGTGGCTTAACACATACATGTGACATGAGTTTTGCTTTCAGAAATTTGGGGTGCAGTTTCTCCAAACCCCCTGCACCTATCTCCTTGAAACATAGCAGGCTTTGTGGCCTCAGCAGGGGCTAGCATTCCTATAGTTTTGCCCGTTCTGTGGCTTAACACATACACATGACACAAGTTTGGCTCTCAAGATTTTGGGGTGCAGTTTCTCCAAACCCCCTGCACCTATCTTCTTGAAACTTGGTGTGCTTTATGCTCTCAGAAAGAGCTACCATTTCATGTGTCTCCTGTTTTCCTTCTCCCATCAGGACAACTCCACTGCAACCTGTGTCTTTTGGTTGGAAGAAGCAGGTAATTACAACTATCGTGGGCCACCCCCTAGCTCTGTTAAAGCATCCTTGACCCTCACGGTGCCACCTGCCAGAATAGGGAGAGTAACAAGGAAAAAGTTCAAGTCAGTGGAGACTGTGCTGCCTCAGAAACCTGGATAAATGTAGGGAGAACATATGCAGCTGAGAATTACCAAGATTCATGCTATGGCCTCCCCTGCCCATTAGCCCACTATGGTCACCCCTCTAGCCCTGAAAGATAGGCCTTCTGACAGTGACAAGTACATCAAGTCCCCCATGTCCCCTCCCTCTCCACATTACTATCTATGGAGAGTCCCCAGCACACTCCACTTTGGCCAGGACCCTGCAGCTCCTAGGGCTACCTAGCGGTCAACCCAAACACCTAAAACTGGTGGCCAAAATCCTATACCCCTTATCACATATGACAGGGGTGCAGATCTGGCACCAGAACAGGCAAGGCACCCTGCACACAGCCAATCAGGGCATTGGCAGCCTCTGCACACTCAGGAAAGCAATCTCCACTTAAAGTTTTGCTTCCTGGCAGGGTCCCTCAGTACAGAAGCTTCCAGGGCTTGGCAATGCTCACAGCCGGATCTGACAGGATGGAGGTGCAGGATATCCTGCCTGAGCAGGACTGAGGAGCTAGCTTGGGCATGTTTTCTTCTGTCAGCTTTATCCAGACGTTCCTCTTCACACTTTGAGAACAGCTCTCAATGATTCAGCACCAACAAACACAGATCCTGGTCCTGCTTTAGCCTTGACCCAAGCCCTGACCCTGTGTCCCAACTTACCCCACATCCCAGGGCTGGCTGGCTCTTCTGTTCACACTCCCAATGCCACAGGAGCAAAATATGAAGCTACATTTGGAAAGACACTGAAATCTTATTGAAAATCATTGTGACTTGGGTTCCTAAATCACTTAAATGCTTTGCACTATGTTGCTTATGGCCTTTTACAGGGCTGGTCGTGTTGCTCTGTGGCCACCGGCTGTTTTTGTTTTTTTTTTTAATCATTTCTCCCTCTTGCAGAGAGTGACAGCCAGGGGACCTGGAGCAGAGAAGGCTGCAAGACCATCCATGAAAGGCACATGGTCCTGTGCCAGTGTAACCACCTCACTTACTTTGCTGTGCTGCTGGTAAGGGTGCCATTTCTCCCCATGGCTCTTGCTTAGTAATGGGGGAGACAAATGGAGCAAAGACAGACTCATTTTCTTAGCTGCTCTAAAGAGTACTGGCTTCTGTGGCTGTTTCCCACTTTCATTTTCCTTCACTCCCTTCCTCTCTTCCCTCCCCTGTCTTGGAACTCCAGAAGAAATGATCCAAGAGCACCT